>NW_008666628.1:0-1464 GCF_000695815.1 Acanthisitta chloris | reverse complement strand
GCTGAATTACACCGAGCCTGACAGAGACTGACTGGGTGAGGACACAGCCCTGCAGGTTCTTGCTTTGTGTTGGAGAAAAATGAAAGTTGAGCCAAAAAAAGAATACTGGAGGATGTGAATCAGCTCAGGCAAATTGGAACATGTGGTTAGGAAAAGCTAAAAAAAACAAACACCTCCTCAGTTGTGCGTATATATTTGGTAGTACTGTGAAAAGTCCTTCCTGTCTCCAGGGAAGTGGTTTGTGCATCCTGCAGTACCATTCTGTACTTCACTCCAGCACAGACACCAGAAATCTTCAGCAGTCTAAGCCCTTTTGCCACTCTGAGGGAAAAGAACAGCTTGGTGTGGAGCAGCTTGGTTCCTGTATGGAGCAGGGAAGGATGATTGCTGATTGCCACATTATGTTTTGCAGCTATTGTCCAAGGAGACACACTGGAAGAAATCTACAACCAAGTGAAACAGATCATAGAGGAACAGTCTGGTCCTTACATCTGGGTTCCAGCAAAGGAAAAATTATGAAAACAGATTTTTATTTTTCATTTTCTAACTGACATCACCTACTACATCTGACGACTCTTAAGCCCTTCCAGTGGAGCCTGCCTCTAGTTCTTTCCAGCGTGGTTCATACCCTAACCATCACATTCTGCAGTTCCCATGATGCTTTACATTTGGTGTCTCTCTTAGTTTAAATAATTTGTATTACTGTGTGTTGTTGGTTTGCCATTTTTCAAACATGACAGTGGAATGGCCTGACCAGCTATTAGTTTAGGGTGGGGGTGGGAGGGAATTGCTTGGTAAAATTCCTTAATGTTTAAGGGAAAGTAACTTTCAAAGATTTTTCAAAAAAGCTTTATAGACATTCTTTTAAAATTTCATAACAATTGAAAGAAAAATTGTATTCAAGGAAGTTGTAAATTACGAGTAACTTTGCACGCTTAACTTTAATAGCATGGTTTGGTCAGGGCAATCGATTCCAGGTTTTATTTTCTGAGTTCAATTCTATTCTCACAATATCTTTTTTTCTTTCCAGGCAGTTAGAGAGAAACTTTCAAATTTTGAGTTAACATTTTCATTAAGTCCCGTTACTACTCCTCAAGGGATATTCATTTTCATAATTTCATATGAATATTCTTATAATCTATTTTTTCATTTTTTTGCCAATAAAATTGCTAGGGACAAAGATGTGTAATGTTTTTAATCTTCCTCATGAAACACTATTTATAGTGTCTTACAGAAATTCTTTATAGATAATGGTCATCACACTTTTTGAGCCTAAAATACGTTTAGGTGCTAGGAAAACTTGTATTTTTCCAAGGAATGCCAAATTTCCGTTGGCAGTGGTACCGAAAACAGCTGCAGAGATGGTCATTAGGGCAATGAGAGAATGATTCGTAGCCTAAAATGTGTGTGTTCTTAGGGGTCAGATTTTAATGAATATTTTACCCACAATAACTGCCTATTTTG
>NW_008666627.1:0-14051 GCF_000695815.1 Acanthisitta chloris | reverse complement strand
GATCTCTAAGCTCCATTCCAACCCCTAAAATTCTGTGACTATGATCCTGAAGCTCTCCTCCAGCCTTGACGATTCTATGAGTCTATGATAAATATTATGCTCTCCCTAAACTTTTAAGGGCCACTCTACTTTTCTTGCTAAGTATTTCTTCAGTTCAGATTTGCTTTCCTCTGCAAAAGAGGAATGTGAAGTTCACTTGGAGAAAAAAATATCTATCCTGGGGGCACTCCATAATGAATGATTTGGCTTCTCTCTGCAAGTGCTTGTACTATTCTGAGAAATGGCTCTAGAGTGAGGTGGTTACCAGCAGTTCCTTTTGTTGTCATTCCTGAAATGAAGCTTCTCATGTTTCAGAGAATAATTGATTTTTTCAAATAGCTTTCCTGTAGCTATACAACTCATTTTATTCTGCCACTTTGGCTCTTTTTCTTCCCCTTTTTTTCCCTCCTCTCAGATGCTTAATTATCTTTTGCAATAGAACACAAAATCACATTACACAGCTGCTGGATAGGTATTTTCCTGGTATCCATCAGCATTCACATAGAAAATAAAGAAATACTGCTATAATTTTTCACAGACACTCCAGTTACCTTTGTTTTTCTCCATCACCTAATTAATAAAATTAAAACCAATGCAAAAATCTTTTTTTTTTTTTTATATAGCAGTAAGAAATTAGGCTCAGGATTTAAACTTTACATTTCCATCCCTTTATGCTTAGGTACTTCACATGACTCAATGCTGTAATATATAGAATACTCTTCTGAAGCACAGGAGGCAGAGTAACTAGATATAACCTCTAGAAATCAAACTCATAATTTTCTCTTTAATCCTCAAATTTTATATCTTTAATCTTCAAACTGATAGTGAAGTATGTTGTTGTATACACCAATGCAATAGGCTAATCCTCAAGCCTTTAGCTCTCATATATATGTATATGAATGAAAATAATGTATTTATAGTATACAGCACCTCCCAGAATTCTTCTCTTCAACTAAGCAGATGCAAAGAAACAACAGCTTTAAAGGAATTCAGATCCTATGTTCTCAGATGCTTTGAGAATATTAAAGTCGTTGTACAAATCTGCCTATAACTACCTCCTCTCTGCTGATTCTTCTTACTTTCCATCAAGGAGTTTTAGCAGCACCTCCTACTGGGAAATTACCACTGTTCTCATACAGTGTTAAGGGGTTGGAATGGAGCTTAGAGATCATCTAGTCCCAACCCCCTGCCCTGGGCAGGGACACCTCCCACCAGAACAGGTTGCTGAAGGCTTTGGCCACCCTGGCTCTGAACACTGCCAGGGTTGGGGCAGCCACAGCCTCCCTGGGCAACTTATGCCAGTGTCTCACCACCCTCATAGGGAAGAATTGCTGCCTAATAATTTCTTCCCAATAATCTTTTTGATATGGCATGACTAATTGTGCTGTGTTTCATCCAAGTGTATCACCATCAGAGTCACAGTATGTTGCAGTATCTCCATACACAGCACAAACACACCAACACAAACCCAAAAAGACTTGTTGTAAAGGAAACTGGGATTTTATAAAACATATTTAGAATCATAGTAATTAAGGTTGGAAAAGAGCTCTAAGATCAAGTCCAAACATTCCTCTAGCGCTGCCAAGGCCACCACAAAAACATGTTCCCAAGTGCCACATCTATACAGCTTTTACATCCCTCCAGCAGTGGTGACTCCACCACTGCCCTGAGTAGCTGTTCCAATGCTTGACAACACTTTCCATGAAGACATTTTACCTAATATCCAGTCTAAACCTCCTCTGGCACAGCTTGATTACAAATACAGATATTTATTCTCAGTAGCCTCCACACATTAATAAACACACAGGAAAATCTCTACTGCAGTGCTTCGCCTTTAAAACATACCACCAATATACAACTATCCCTTGTGAGCCAAATCTCAAACAGTCATGTCAGAAATGCTTCAAATGAAAACAAAGTTGATGACTTAAATCCCCCCAGACTACTAAGAGGCAGATTTGGGGTAATATTTCTGACATCAGTTCTATTGTTTCTCCCTATAATACACTGACCTAGATCTGTTGCTGTAATTTTTCAGCTTCTAATACTGGTAATATTGCTTTTAGACAGTGGTTTCAGGGTCCTTTTGAGATGAGTTCTTCAAAGCTGTAGTTTAATCCATTCTTTATTAGCTTCTGTAAAGTGATTACTTCTTCAGGGCTGGATGGAAGTACTTAAAGGAAATGAGCAAACATCACTGCTCTACTTCCAAAGCATTTGCTGGGGTTGGAACACATTAGGGTTGAGTGATGGGGACAGAAAAGAAAGGAAGACACTAAGAGAAAGGTTTTCAATGGTAAATGTGTTGACATTGTGACATTTTTAGCAGAGTCCCCAAATGTGACAGGTGCTGAGGGACTGATGGGCTGAGGTCACTGCAGCTGCTGCTGTTGTTGGGGTGTCATTCTATTGTTTAGTTCCTCATGAAAAATCACTCCCTGCATGGAGCTTATTAGAATCACCTAATCATCATTAGGTGCAAGTAAGGACTAAGGGAGTCACATCACAAATGGAGGGTACCTTCCAATGTTCCTTCCACAGCACACAGCAAAAACACAGAATTTTTAGGGGTTGGAATGGACTTTAGATATCATGCAGTCCCAACCCCCTGCCATGGGCTGGGACACCTTGCACCAGAACACATTGCTCAATGCTTCAGCCAACCTGGCTTTGAACACTGCCAGGGTTGGGGCAGCCACAGCCTCCCTGGGCAACCTGTGCCAGCGTCTCACCACCCTCACAGGAAAAACATCTGCCTAAGATCTAGTCTCAATTTCCCTCTGTCAATTTCTCCCCATTCCTCCTTGTCCTGTCCCTGAAGTTCCTAACCCATAGTCCCTCTGCAGCTTCCCTGGAGCCCCTTCAGTTACAGAAAAGTTGCTGTGAGGTCTCCACACAACTTTCTCTTCTTCAGGCTGAACTCTCTCAGCCTTTCCTCATAGGAGAGCTGCTCCTTTCCCCTAATCAACTTGGTGGTCTTCTCTGGACTTGCTCCAAGAGGTCCATGCCCTGCCTGTGCTGGGATCCCAGAGCTGGATGCAGCTCTGAGGGTGGATCTCTCAGAGCAGAGCGGAGGGGGAAGAGTCACCTCTCTTACCTGCTTCCCATGCTGTGGGGATGAGCCCAGGACAAAATTGGGTTTCTGGGCTGGAAGTGCACATGATTGGCTCATGTTCACCCTCTCACCCCCAAGTTCTTGGCAGAGCTGCTCTCAGTGACTTCCCAAACAAATCACCAAAGAACAGAGACTTACAAAAGCAGTTTCGAAGCTGAACACACTCTTGAATCCATTTATAAAAGCACTTGTAGTTCCCATCTCAAGGTGAAACAACAATAAATAGATAAAAAATTAATTGCATTCCCAAGCCTTTTAAAGAAAAAAATCCAACAGGATATTGAATTTTTTAAGGAAAAGTTGGCATGGAGCAAGTGCTCTTGCAAAACCTTCCTAATGAATCATTGCAGCCTGCCAACCTTCACAGGAGTAAGGAATATCCATGGAGAGCCAAGACATCCATTTTAATAGAAGAAAATCCAACAGCCACAGGTATACAAGTAGCTGAGGAAATGGATTTTAAGATCAAACCAGAGACAAACCTGGGGAGCTGACACAGCTTTGTGGTGCCTTAGGATAGAGAGGGATGTGGGCAGGATGGCTGTGGCTCACCTCACCTAGAGGGAATGGCTCACCAGGGAGGTCAAAGTCTGCAGGCTTAGGCAGACTCGCTCAGTGCCTCTAAACATTGGTTCTCAGGAAGGACTCAGAAATATATCTGGGAGGGAAGTGCTCCTTCCATTTTTGACACTTAGATAAAGCAAATCCGAGGGGGAGATTGCTGAGTTTAACAAACTGTCTGTTGTTGCCTTCTATGCCTCCAGTTTTGGTAGGTTGCGGCTCCAAAAAGATAACTTCAAGCTCACCACAGATTTATTGTCTAATCTGACAATTACAAATGAGCAACACAACCCAAATCTGTTCCATTTCAAATTTAGCCAGAAATCAGTTAAATCTACGCAAGAAATTTGTTTCAGTCCAACATGCCTTACTTTGCAGTAGCATCACATTCATCCCTAAGATGTCATAGTCCCTCTGGGTGTCTTCTGCTGAGTATAATAAATATCAAGGAGAAGCAAATTATAATTGAAAGCCCATCAAGTATTTTTGGTAGGTTTTCATGTATTTCCTCTATTTAATATCTTAGTCAAGCCAAAGCATTGTTTAATTTTAAATAAAGTACTTTTTTTTCCTAACAATTGGTTGTTGCTATCAGCAGGGAGAACAACACAGTCTCTAGGACACAGCTTGAAACCTTAAGTTCTGTGTTTTACTTTGCCAAACACCTGGTCTGAGTTCATCAAAACACTTCACCTCTCTTTTCCTTCTCATTCTTGTTTCTTATCTACTTTAGTTTGCCTTTAGTCTCTTCAGAGCAGGAGGTATTTCTCATTTTGTCTTTGCACATTGCCAGCAATAGCAGGAGCCTGATAGTGGTTGGGACCCTGCTGGGAATGTCCTACTGGTCACCTTTTGGGGACACTCTGAAGGATCTTGCCCTCCTTGTGCCACACTGAGCTGTGCCTGTTGGCTTTACTGCTTCTCGGCACTGCAGAGATGCCAGAGCCATGTAAGGGCTGGGAAAAAAATGTGGCCACACTTTAGCAGATGGTCACTGCAATTACCTTTTTAATGGGGGTTTGGTCCATGGATAAGACAAGAAAGAATTAGAAGAAGGAATGTAAGTGCATGTTGCACACCCCAGTGATGGAAGGAGGGACAGCCAGGCACACACTGAGGCAGGTGAGAAGTGCTAGACACCTACTAAATCCATCCCCCCACACTCCCTGAATGATGACATGAAGGAGGAAAAGAAGGATTCTCTTCCTGAAACATCTCTCAGAAGGGATGGTGAGGTTCTGTCTCAATTCCCACCTACTTCTATCTTACAACAGAATTTTACAACCTAAAACTTTGAAGTGGAAGCACAAGACAGTGTCAGGACAGAAGTGATGAATGGGCTGGATGAGCACTGGATTTATTGCCTTTTGGAAGGAAGAAGCACTTGTCGCTGCTCCAGCTTTCTCTCACTCCAAAATGTTTTGCTCCTCACCAAAACCCTTGGGGTTGTGGAATCAATATCAATCAAACACATCCAATCCTTGGTCAAAATTGATGGACAAACCTAGCCTTCCTCTTTCCCAACACGATAAATACTGCAATGCCACAGTCCAAAGCCCTTTGCCCCCACAGAGCTGTGTCATCTCTTGACTACTCAGTCTCACTGGGTCAGCTACTTAACAACCATTTGGATTTGAAACGTGAACATTTCCACATTCCTGCCAGAAGAACAAAGATGAGGCTGAAGCCACAGAGAGGATCCATGCTGGGAGTAAATCTGGAGGAAATAAAACCATCTCTAGGCAGAGGAGACTGTGCTAAAATATATTCAGTGACCCTGTGCCTGCACATTCCTTTCCAGCTTTCCCCATTGAATGAGGCTTTCCCTATAGCATCATGCATAGTATAGTTTCATAGTATGTTAAGGGGCTGGAATGGACCTTTGAGATCATCTAGATCATCTCACTCACCTCAATAGCAACCCTGCCCTCCTACCACATGAGAAGCCTTCTCACTTGGGGTGCAATTTTCTCCCCAATAATAACAGAAACAGCAATGGTCCAAGGTCTGTAGCTCCTGTTTGCTGTCAGATAAGTTTTCCAACCTGTTCTTAATGAAACCTCATCACAGACTTCAACTTTCCTCACGAGGGGCATGGAGGCACAAGCACTGAGCTCTGCTTTCTGATGACCAGTGACAGGACCCGCACAGGGCTGAGCTGTGTCAGGGGAGGTTTAGACTGGATATTAGGAAAAGGTTCTTCTTCCAGAGGGTGTTTGGGCACTGGAACAGCTCCCTAGGGCAGTGATCATGGCCCCAAGCCTGACAGAGTACAGGGAGTCTTTGGCTAATGCTCTCAGGCACAGGCTGGGATTGTTGGATTTGTCCTGTGCAGGGCCTGGAGTTGGACTTGATGATCCACTTCTGACCTTGGCATGTGGTTTTCCACCCTTTCAGGTGACAGTTTAGACAAGAAACCAAACCTACACCTCAAAGGATCTACAACTTCACTGCAGAAATAGTGATTTCACTGAGCCCTGTAACAAATCCTGTGCAACCAGAGAAAGACAAAGTACTCATAGCAGTAGGCAACATATCCAAACATATATTAGCTGATTAATACATATCTGGAGGTTCTATAAATATCAAACCTTTGGAAAAAAAGTTAACTCTAAGGTAAAGAATACCATTTTTGATGTGTTGTATAGTGATGTGGCTGAAATCCTTTCTGTGCCACCTAAAAATTGCACCTTGGGGTTTACTATTTCATGTATCAGCCCCTAACAAAACCCCAAATACATTGCCAGCAAATATCCATGCACAGAAAATCCAAACCATGTCTGGGAAGAGGCTCAGGCAGAAATGAGGGGCTTTTATAGGATCAGTGCTTATGTTTTAAAGGAGACAACACACTGCTGAAAAAAGCTGGTATTATCACTGAAGTCTTCCTATTCAATTTAAACTGGATTAGAGATCACTCTGGGTGTAAGTGCTGCACTTTAAGCAGAAATAATATTTCAGCTATGTATACAGCATATTGCACTCCATCTCTTTATACTTAGGAAGGCTTCTGTGCAACTTGTGGTATCTCCACTCTTATTAAAGCTTCTCCTTCTAATACATCAAAGAACATAAACACTGTTTTATAATAATCCTTCACATGCTCTTTGCCCCTTCAATAACCATCAAGAGTGAAGATGGAACCAGAGAATGAAGAGTGATCCAGCAAAGGAAACAAAAATATGTGGCTAGAGTGGATATCTACAAATAACCAGAAAAAGTGTCGGACAAAAGACTTGGTCACAACAACCCCATGCAGGGTTACAGTGGCTAGAAAGCCCAGCAGAAAATATCCTGAGTGTGCTGCTCAACAGCAGCTGAACATGAGCTAGTGATTGTCCAGGTGACCAAGAAGGCCAGCGGTATCCAGGCCTGTATCATAGTGTGGCCAGTAGGACCAGGGAGGTAATTGTCCCTCTGGACTTGACACTGGTGAGGGATCTCAAGAGCTTTGTCCAGTTTTGGGCCTCTCACTGCGAGGAACAGAAAATATCCTGAGTGTGCTGCTCAACAGCAGCTGAACATGAGCTAGTGATTGTCCAGGTGACCAAGAAGGCCAGCGGTATCCAGGCCTGTATCATAGTGTGGCCAGTAGGACCAGGGAGGTAATTGTCCCTCTGGACTTGACACTGGTGAGGGATCTCAAGAGCTTTGTCCAGTTTTGGGCCTCTCACTGCGAGGAAGACACTGATGGACTATGTGCCTGTATCATAGTGTGGCCAGTAGGACCAGGGAGGTAATTGTCCCTCTGGACTTGACACTGGTGAGGGATCTCAAGAGCTTTGTCCAGTTTTGGGCCTCTCACTGCGAGGAAGACACTGAGGTGCTGGACTATGTCCAGAGAAGGGCAATGGAGTTGGGGAAGAGTCTGGAGCAGAAGTCACATGAGGAGTGACTGAGGGAGTTAGGGGAGCTTAGCCTGGAAAAAAGGAGACTCAGGGGTGACCTTATCACTCTCTAAAACTGTCTGGCAGGAGGTCAGAGCCAAGTGAGGGTCAGCCTCTTTGCCCAGGCAAGAGACAATGGGACAAGAGGAAATCGCCTCAAACTCTATAAGGGGAGTCTCAGGTTGACCATCAGGAAGAATTTCTTCACTGAAAGGGCTATCAGGCATTGGAAGGGGCTGTGGAACTTGTTGGTTCAAGTTGAAGGAGGGGAAATTTAGGCTAGATATTAGGAAGACCTTTTTTGCTATGAGGGTGGTGAGACACTGGCCCAGGTTGCCCAGGGAGGCTGTGGCTGCCCCAGCCCTGGCAGTGTTCAAAGCCAGGTTGGATGAAGCCTTGAGCAACCTGTTCTGGTGGGAGGTGTCCCTGCCCAGGGCAGGGGTTGGGACTAGATGTCCTGTAATAATGATGTCCTGTATGATTCTATGACTTGCCTGTTTTTTTGTGGGTTTGATTTGGGGTCTTTTTTTGTATTTAATTTGGGGTTAAATGAAAAATCAGAAACCAGAAGTGTTTCTTTCTCTCCTTGAATTTTTCTAGTTAGAATCAAGAATACCTTTACCTCCCAAATTAAATAGTTGAAACAGTTACTCCTCCATTTCTCTGTTGTGTTTTGTTGAGTGTTTCATTCTATTTAGACAATTATAGTGACTGAAACACATTTGTTCAAGCAAAGAGAGGATGGTGATATCATGTGCTAAAATACAGCAAGAAGGGTGTTCAGCTTGGTAAGTGGATTGTTGAGAAAATCATTTCCTCACTCTAAAAGCCACAAAAATCACTATTAGTATGTAAATTAGTATGTAATTCACAACTACCACTGCGGGTAATAATGCCCTTACATCGATGCAATAGTTTCTTACACACCTCTCTCTCTCTCCCATATAAAAATGTACAGTATTGACAGATCCAATCTCTTATTTAATGTGTTCCTGACATTTCAGATAATGCAGCTCTTATCTGCCTCTATTTGTTCCTTCACTATAACAACAACAGTGTCCTGAAAAAAATTGCATTTGACCCTACTGGAGATGTGAATATTGAATTGAGGCAAAACTCCTTCAAGGTATTTGCCTAGAAGTGATTAGGCTTTATACCTGGAGTTATGTATTTCTGCATTAATACCAAAAATGGGATTCTCATCAATAAAATACAGATCTAACAGCAGGAAAGGATCCAGCTTTCTAGGAAATGAGAATGGAAATGGGTTGGTTTCTGGGCTGTGATCTCACACTGCAGCTCATGGGCAGTTTCTCACCGTCGCGTCCAAGTCTTTCTCCTCAGTGCTGCTCTCAATGACTTCGCCCCCAGCTTATAGATGTGTTTGGGATTGACACAACCCACATGTAGGATCTTGCGCTTGGCTTTGTTGAACTTCATGACAGAAGTCCAGAGGCTGTGGTGCTTTTTAATATCCCTAAGTGTCATCCAGAATGGCTGACATGAAATGATGGATCTAGATCACATATTAGCCCGCATGTTATATGGTGAGATAAATGACCTTTTGTTAGAATTTAATACCTGCATTTTCTCTCCAAAGGAAAGAAAAGAAGTATTTAGAAGTGAGAGAAGACACTCCAACAAAAAGATCTTCCTGTTAATTAAAAAGCCAAGATATTATATTTTCTAACAAATTACTAATAGTAATTTAGACTTTGTCATAGTTGAGAGCATAACTCTGAGGATGTGTTCCCTTGGTTATACCTTATGGCCCAGCACTCTGCTCACTTGTTAACACTCATCAGCTCTCACAGGTTGACTAAAGGTAACATTGGTTAATTTTCTTTAATGATCTCTGGAGAATAAGTGACCTTTATTGCTGCTCTACAACTCTGAGTTACTGATGTTTCCTTTGCATACTGCAAAGTGTTGTTTCCCCTCATCAGCCACTATTGCGTTCACTTCCAGTGTTTAGCTGGGAAGTGACTCAGCAAGGTGGACAAGTGGTTAGGGAGATGTAATACTCAACTCAGTGCCTTAACCCACTGTATATTTTTAATGCCCTTCATTACCTTGTCTAGAGTGGGCCAAAATGACATGTCATTATATTTTACTGCTGATTGCACTCAGGAGTGAAACATTCCCTAGAATTTGGACCCAGAAGTATTACATCTGCCAAATTTCATCCTTGATTACATTTGATCTGAATTATTTTCATAGTCTTATGCCTGGCTGAAGTTTTAGTCATAGAATCATGGAATGGTTTGGGTTGGAAGGGACCTCAAAGCTCATCCAGTCCCAAACCCCTGCCATGGGCAGGGACCCCTTCCACTAGCCCAGGTTGCTCCAAGCCCCATCCATATATAGGAATAGAAGCGATGGGAAGAGGAGATCTAGATTTAAATCTAACAATGTGTCTTTGATTTGCAATTTAACGTGAGGCACAGAAAACAGTTTTAAGCCTGAAGATGGCTTGAGATTCAGAGGAGCTGTTAGGAAAAATCCCTGTTAAGTTCGGGTGTTCAGGAACTGGAATATTGCCCAGGGAGGTGGTAGAGTCAGTATCCCTGGAAGTGTTTAAGAGGTGTCTGGACATGACACTGGAGGATATGGTTTAGGGGTTACAGCAGTGACAGGATAATGGTTAGATCTGATGATCTTAGAGGTCTCCAGACTTAATGGTTCTATGATTCTAAGTTTCCAGCTGGAGGCATCAAACTATTTGTGTACAAATGTACGGGAAAACTATTTACTTATTATGGATTGTAACTCCAATTAATTTGTGAGTATTGTAGGACTTGCACAGACAAACCAGACACTTTTTCTATCCAATATTCTTAGATCTAAAGATGTACATCTTATTTTATAAGTCACAATAGTAGGGCTTAGTATGAAGCAGCAGTGCCAGACTATGACTGCCCACACATTTCTCAGGAAGCAGTTAGAAACTTGCTGTTTAATAACCCTGGATTTGCTCTGGAGCTGCACACCTGCAAGTCCCAAAGCCCTGGATTTACCTGATACTTGCAGAGTTTGGAGGCTGAGACATGGTATGAAAAAACCTGAAGACTATCAACACGAAGAGACTTCATTAATTTCACCACTGGTTGGATCAATGTTTGAGATTCTAATACCAATAATCATTTTGGAGTAGTGTCACAGCCAGTATTTATTGCAGGTTTCCTTCTTTTTGCTCAGAAATTCTTACTGCTTAGGCTGCTTTTCTTAGACTATAAAATCAGAGATAAAAATCACAGTCCCACACAGTCATACACCTTCCTTCAGCTGCTTCTGCTGAGAAGTCAAGAGCACAAGCCCTGAGGGAGTTTATTCACCCCAAATTATCTAAAACTCCTGTTTAAAACAGGTGACTGGTTTCTCACACTGGAAGAAAGCATTTTACCTCACAGCAAGTAAAATGAACTTGTGAGGGGTGTAAGAAGACAAGAAGTATGTGTTGACCCCTATAAGAGCTGTCCAGAGGTACAAGATGAGTATTACTATTGGGGAGAGTAATAAATCTCCACACTCCACTAAAAAACCCACCAAAACTTCCTATGCTATACTGGTCCTAGTCCCTGTGTTATCTATATCCTAAAAAAAGCCCTTCCTGCCTGTTGTTCCCTCTGTAATTAGTGCTGAAGAGCTGAGCTATTCCAGCAGTGGAGATCACTTTAGAACTTTCTAGCCTTGGCCTCTTTCTCACTGGTGTCCATGTAGAGCTGGTGGGTAACATTTGTGCTCCCAGCACCTGCCAAGATTGCCATGACTATGATAAATGATGGCTAGATTAGCTGCTTGCTCAAACACCGTGTCCAATTTGCCTAACTCCTGCTTTCCCAGCAGAAGGGGAGAAAAGGGCACCATCCTACACAGGCCTTGGGGTTTGTGTGCCTGAGGGCATTTGGGGGGGGTTTAATTGCTATTACTCACCTACAGCGCTGCTTGCAGCCAGCCGTGTGACCTGTCACCTGAGTACACATCAAAGGATAAACCAACAGAGCAGTTCCCAAAACTACTTCCAATCTGCTCCCTCAAAAAAGAGGAAATGAGATAGTTTTTTCTCTGTGCACGGCATTTTCCTTTCTTTCTTGCACAGACACTTTCCACCTGCTCCCTGTAAACTCTTCTCATGCCTTGAAGCTTTTCCTGCACTAGCTAGAGAACTTGATCCAGCTTGATTGTCACCAGAACAGCTTTTTGGTACCCAAAAGCTAATTTAGCACTTGCTTGAATATTATCAGCCCTCTCCTACAGCTCTTAACTCCTCACAAAACACTGTACTCAATGCTGAAAGCATTAGTCTTATATTTGATCCAATATTTGTGTCAAAAATGGATTGAAAACATGTAAGCCAGATAAATCACTATCTAGAAATTCATGTAAGAATATCTTTAAGGTGTATGTACATGTGAGGAATTATTTCAGCCTCTGTCAGCTGGATCACTGCAATTCATGCTTCCCACAGGTGCTCCACAAATCCTTCCTCTGCTGACAGCCACACACACTCTGGTTATGTACAGTGCTCTGACCAATCCCAACTGTTCTCCCCAGAACAAGCACAATGTTACACTTCCCATAGATTTGATAGCTTTCGATTTTCTTGCTTAAGTCCTCGACAATCCAGGTCTCTCCTTGGTTACTACATTTCAATACATCCCACCTGTAACTCCATTTGCCTTTCCCCACAAACTGATGATCATAGTATCATAGGATGCTAAGGGGTTAGAATGGACCTTAGAGACCATCCAGCCCCAAACCCCTGCCCTGGGCAGGGACACCTCCCACCAGAACAGGTTGCTCAAGGCTTTAGCCAACCTGGCTCTGAACACTGCCAGGGTTGGGGCAGCCACAGCCTCCCTGGGCAACCTGTGCCGGTGTCTCACCACCCTCACAGGGAAAACTTCCTCCTAAGATCTAATCTAAGTTTCTTTCTTTCAATTTCTCCCCATTACTCTTTGTTCTATCACTGCAGCTGCTAACCAAGAGTCCCTCTGCAGCTTCCCTGGAGCCCCTTCAGCTCCTGGCAGGTTACTCTGAGGTCTCCACACAACCTTCTCTTCTCCAGGCTGAACAGCCCCAACTCTCTCAACCTGTCCTCATAGGGAAGGTGCTCAGTCCTCTGATCAGCTTCGTGGCCTCCTCTGGAATTGCTCCAACAGTTCCATGTCCTTCTTATGCTGGGGCCACCAGAGCTGTGTGCAGTCCTCCAGGTGAGGTCTCACAAGAGCAGAGTAGAGGGAGAGAATCACCTTCTTTGACCTACTGCCCACACTCCTTTTGAGTATCACAATAAACATAACTCTTAATCACTTACTTGGGGCTTTAACTGTAATAAAGATAGAATTTTAAGAGCAGCAACTGTGGAGACATCAGGAAATAGAAATCTTGTCATCCTTGTGCCCTTTTTAATATCTCTACTACTTACATTAACTATAATATTTCTTTACAAGCTGACTCATGGGTCAAACCACAACCAAGAGGATTCTGCCCTTCCTGTTTTTCTTGCTCTTGTTCAAGGAGCAGCACTAGAATAGAACATCACGAACAAAGGCAGATGTTTTGTGTCCAGGAAACCCTCACTGGCTTCTTCTCTCAAATAATAACCCTTTCCCTGGGCACCTTTAATTAAAATCCACAGATGCAAAAGAAGGGTCAGGATTGACTTAAGCAAGAAGAAATATTCATCTGAAATGGAATTCAGAATGAAAAGTACATTAAAATGTTGGGCAAGAAACTTGAAACAGATTTCTTCACTCCTTTCATTCCTCCTCCTCCATAAAATATATTATAGAAGTTTATATTTTACAGCCTTCTTAGAAGAGTATTTCACTGAAAGGGCTGAACAGAAAAAGTCCTCACATTAGCTTTTCTTTTCATTGCTTTCTGGAGTTGTGACCTGATAACAGCTTGACACATCCAGTAAGAAGACTATCAGCATTGAGGATCTTATATCTGTATCTCTCTTCATATAATACTATTGCAGGAAAGATACTGAGGTCCAAAGTATATCCAGAGATGGACAAAAGAGCTGGGGAAGGGTCTGGAGCAGAAGGAGCAGCTGAGGGAGTTGGGGGGCTGAACCTGGAGAAAAGGAGGCTCTGGAGGGGCCTTTTTGCTCTCTACAGCTCCCTGAGAGGATGGTGGAGCCATGTGGGGTCGAGATCTTCTCCCAAGGAAGAAGTGGAAGGACAAGAGGAAACAGACTCAAGTTGCACCAGGGAAGGTTTAGATTGGAGATTAGGGAAAATTTTTTCATGGAAAGAGTTGTCCAGCTCTGGCACAGGTTGCCCAGGGGATTGGTGGAGTCACTATCCCTGGAGCCATGTAATGTGGCACTTGGGGACATGGTTAGTAGTGGCCTTAGTAGTGCCGGGGGAAGAGCTGGGCTGGGCTCAGTGATCTTAGAGGCTTTTCTAACTTAAAGAATTCTATACTCTATCTATATA
>NW_008666626.1:32510-36877 GCF_000695815.1 Acanthisitta chloris | reverse complement strand
CTCATTTTTACCCAACATAAATCCTTTACTATCTTTAGCCATTTTTAAAGAGTGGAGAAGGAAGGAATGAAAGACTCATGTACTTTACTCTTTTTCAACCCTTTATTGTCCCAATATGAATTACCAGTGATCTTTGTTTTCTCTTTTATTCAATTTTGTCTTACTTGGAACACCACAAAATCTGTTCATCTCTCTTTGGGCAGATTTTAAAAGATGTAATATAAAAGGTCATTAAGATGTATAATTTTGTCAGATTAGTATTAAACATATAGCATAGTATCTGAGCCAACTTCAGGCAGTAAATTTTTCTATGGAAATAAAGTTCTCTTTTCATACAAAATAGCTTTCCCCTTCCATTCACCATCCCCAAGTCAGCTTTAATGCCCTAGAAGACTTGGAAATTAATAGGCTAGCAGAGAACAGAATTACATCTTGATGCCTTCATCATCTTATTCTCAAAGACCCATGAGTAGCAAGTTAGGCTTTTCTTTCTGTGCAGAGCCCTATGACTTTTTATTAGGGGGGTTTTAATTTGTTTTGTTTTGGGGTTTTGTTGGGTTTTGGTTTGGGTTGGGTTTTTTTCTGCAAAGCTTCGACATCTGGAGCAAAAGCGAACCTCCTAATTTCATTTTTTCATCCTGAACAGGATTATAATCTAAGTGCATGTGGAGAGAGGCATGTTAGTAATGAGAGAGGGAAATAGGGTCACCTGAGGTTGTGAGAGACAGTCCAGAGGAGATTCAAACTGAGAACTGTAGCAATGATTTTTGAGAAGATTGGGTGATGAGACTTGTGCAATGCAGAATCTGATCTGGGCTTGGCTGAAAAATACCAAAATGCTTAGGTCATGGTTGCAAGGTACAGTGCATCTAAACTTATATAATAAGAGAATGCTGCTGCCTTGGCTTTTCTCTCTGTTTAATAAAGTTTTTGAGCCATATTGCATGAGGACACACAAACTTTTATAAAGGCTACCTGTATTTCTCATATCTTTTATTAGTTAATTCAAGATAATATATATTTTTAATGCATATGGTTGTAATTGTCTAGCAAAATGGTTTCAATCTAGAAAGAATTGGCAGAGAATAGAGGAAAAATCTGAGAACAGTGAAGGCTCCAAGAACATTCCCAAAGGACAGTATTTTTAACAATAGGAAGATTAACATGGGAGAATGAAAGGCACACACACTACAGTGACAGCATATTCAAGCTCTGTTATCAGTTGTTCTAGGATTTAAATTATTTTGGAAGTGCATTTTATTTATAAGCATGAGAACAATTGACAGCTTTAAATGAGGGGTAAGGTGTATGTCAGATTCTTGGCAACCAGTCAGTGCTGTAGCTCTTGGGTGGTGCTAGGGAAGGAGGTAGGAACACAGACATGAAAAGACCTCAGCACCACAAAAATTCCACTTGCAGCCCATTTCCCTAAGCATGCTTTTTATATATATATATATACTATCTTTTTATAGACATGTAATTTTCAAAGGCTGCACGCATGCACTGTTACGTAGGCTGGCTAGGTCAATGTGCTTGCTCAGTAGAGTTTGTATGCTCTATTGTCTCTGCCACAAATTGTGGTAATTCTCTAACTTGTGTTAAAAGCCTTTTTCTTTATTTTTAATAGGAGAACAGCTTTCTTCTCTCTTTTTTTTTTCTGTGATCATGTTACAGTTAACCCAATTCCACAAATAAAAGTAGTCAAAACAGAAATGACACAGTGTGCTTACCCAAATACTTGAGGACTGCACTGTCTCTTATGATTGACAAAATTTTCATTACAAGAGGACTCCAGTTCTGGTTTATTTTAAGACATGGACTGGGAAAGGGCAGTAAATGTTGGCTAGTCTCTCTGCTCGTTTTCCAAATGCAGTTTGGCTTAGGACATAACATGCACAGACAGTAAGCAACAAAACCAGACACACAGAAAGAACCCAATCTCAGCACAGATAAGTTTAAAATAATAATACAATAAAAAGAGCAAATAACATTTTGCAGACATCTAACACAGAGTAGTTTACCCTGGCATGAACCTCGGTCAAATGATGAAATTATATTTGGCACTGCACCCAGTGACAATGGCTGTACTGTAGCCTGTGTGGTTTATACATTTTCCTAGTGCTTTACTTGGGACTAAGAATTTAAAACGGAGACAATGCAAGAAAATAAATGAGTGGGTTAAAGTTTACTGTAATATGAATACACATACACATTGCTGCAGATGTTATTCATTGGCAAGTGCTGCTGCATAATTATGCTGTGAGCTTCATAATATTTTAATGAGCTTTTACCCTAAATAGCAATGAAATGGAACAATAAGAAGCTCTCAGAGTAAAAAGGTTTGGGAAGAGGGGAAGGGTTTTAGGTATTTTCTTTTGGGGAGGGGTATCTTTGGAAAAAACTTATACACTGGAAAATGTCAGGATTGGAATAATGTCTGAGTTTAGTAAAGCCAAATCAACATAATACATGGGTAGTCTGCAAAATGAAAGGTTTGGGATATTTCCTTATTCATTCATTCATCATTCATTCATCATTCATTCATTCTTTTTTTTTTTTTTGGCATAATATATTTGTGCTAACTGAAAGTAAGGAAAGTAAGAAAAGGTACTAATGAGATTCAAGTAAGGTTCGTTTTTAATGCTGGGGAACATATAAGTGGCACTGTGACACCAGTGACAACAGTTAATAATCTGTGAGAATTACAGTCTCTAAATAATAAACCATTCAATATTTATTGTAAATGCCATGGTAAGTTGAGCATTGCTATACATAGATTAAAAATATTTTGGGATGCATCGCAAGACAGTCACTTTGAATTATTTTCTCCTTAAAAAACACCACCACAAAATACAAACCCAGTTTGACAAGGAAGAATTCCAGCAAAAAGTGAAGAAATCTGATCACTGTATTAATGCACATCATTCTAATTCTAAGGATCTGCAAAGAAGATCTCTGTTCCTCCCTGGATTTGGCATGCCACAAGCTACCTGAGCAAATAAAGATTTTTTAAAAAATGTCCATTCCCCCACCTGAAGCAATGTAATCCGCTTGGATTTTATTTCAGCATACCACCCCATTATGAACTGTTTTCACAGACCTCTCTATAGCTCCAGTTGAAGCACTTTTAAACACAGAAAATCTGCTTTTTGTTTGGGCCTCCTCCTAGTGGATTCATGGGATTCTTGCTGTTGATTGCACTGGAAGCCTTCTCTTCTGCCAAGGGATGGGATGAACATGCAGGCAGCAGCAGGGTGGGCACAGCGTCTGCCTGCAGTCAGTCTTTGCCAGAGACCCTCCCATCCCTGGTTTTCTGCCAGCTACAGGGGAAGCAACCTGAGCCATCCTCCCTGGATGTCTATAGAAGGAAGCCAAGGAGTCCATGGTCTATATCTGCTGCAGTTGCTGAAAGTGCTCATGGTGGCTGAACATGGGAATTAAATCCAAACGGATTATTTGTGATGCAAGGCTGTGATCAAGTTGATTTTGGTTGAACTGGTTTAATCTCCAGTTTACCTTGGGGCAACCAATGTCTCTCCTTCCAGCTTTCTCTAATCTGACCAGTTGGAGGACAGCAGCACTGACTGTACAGACATCATCTAGCAAAGTCCTTCCTACCACTTTTTTTCAGAAATTGTGACTGCATTGACTGATGAGCAGGACTGTACTAATTTTGCTTTTACACACTTTCACACCTCACAGAGGGAAACATGGAATGAGAAACCAGTGTAATTTGACCCTTCAAGCCTCTGTTTCTACAGTGAAAATTGTAGTATCTGGAATTTCTTTCCTTCTGTAGGGCACTTGCAAATACTTGGAAGCATAACAGAAAAGGGAGAGAATTCCCATGCTGGAAGCTTTCTGGCATACCTCATATGCCACCAGGGAATCCAAATCTTAAAATGCCTGTAGATAAAACTCATTCCAAACCTGGAGTATGGAATAATGGCCTGTCCTCTGCATCCCATGGGGAAGCATCAGAAAAGAAGGAATGTCTGGACTGCAATCATGGAAGGACACGACAAGAGGAGGGGAAAAGGCCCTAGGATGTTTACCATTTCCATTGACAGAATTTGTACATCACAAACACAGAATCTGAAGAAAATGGTTGTATTTGTTCACAAATCCCAACCCATAGGTACAGGAGCACATACATCCTGCTCAAGGTCAGAGTGTGATTAACATGGAAACCAAGGCTTGCCTGTACATTTCATCCAGCCTCTTAATGGAGGAAGAGGGTGTGGGTGAAGTGACTTTTAATAGAAGCTGTAGCAAGGAGGGAGTAGAGGTGTGGGAAAGCATAAAGATTGCTAGGTTAAGATGGTTTTCAAATTCTGTTTCTGTTCATCTCTGTTTTCCTTATTCAC
>NW_008666626.1:29606-32470 GCF_000695815.1 Acanthisitta chloris | reverse complement strand
CTGCATTATGAGATGAAAACCAAGCTTCTATGAAATTCTTCCAGCATAAATTTCTATAAATCAGTAGAAAGACATATGATTTCCAAAATCTGGCAGAAGCTAATCTTGGGATCCACCTCTTGGAATGTTTTCATGCTGCCCATTAAACTGCTACTTAATTTAAAAGTACAAGTGCACTAAATACTTTGTGAGGAAGCTGAATTGAACTTGTAGTCTCTTTACAGTGTTCTCTGATGCTGACTTTCGATCAAAGAATTCTAAAAGACAATCTGTCTAGGAAGAAAAATGTGGACAGTGCAGATAGGTCTTTTACAGGGCAACTACTTTTTATGATACGTTTCAGAAAGTCTGAGTCAGATTCTATCATATCTCTACTCTGATGGTCTTTACCATGAATACAGCAGTATTAATGACATACATGGACAAATGTGTGACAGAAGAGCAGTGGTCAGCAGAGGAACTTATAAAAGCTGCAGAGGGGAGGGGAATGACACATTTATTTTGAAGATCAGATCTTCAGTGATCATTCTTAGTCCAGCACAGAGAGTTGTGGATGTGCAAAAGGCATGGGTGTACATGAGTACTAAGCAATGGAAATAATGGGAAATGTTCTGCCATGTTCTGTGATGGTGCCATGCCTGTTTAATATTAACAAACTACTGGTCAGGATAGCCTGGATTATTAATCTAAGCGATATTCTGTAGACCATTACTATTTCTCACTGAATCAAGCCTTTTTGCTGTCATTGCTTTACAAGTAGCAAAAATCATGAAAGAAGCTGCAAGAGGGTTCAGGAAAGATGGCCATGTGTGAATGTGTTCATGTTGCTCTGCAGAGTCCTAATCAAAACCCTTTAACCATTTTGATGTGAAAGTATGATTTACTTCTTTTTTCTGGTACTACTTCTCTCCAACCTGAACTGTCCAGCACATAAATCATAAATCAAATGAAACTTTTTTTTTCCTAAAATAAATTGTCATTTTTAAAAAAAACCCCTACACACACATAGATCACATATCTTCAAAATGCTCTCTTTTTTTTCAATATTGAACATTTCAGACACTGGTTTTCCTTTTTATCTTCTGTTTCTTGTTTTCACTGAATGCAATATAGTGAATTCCACTCAGAACCTTCAGGGGATGAAGCTGCTGTATGCATGTTTTTCATTTGGTTTTGGTTTACTTTTCTTCATTTTGATATATCTTAAAACTGCCAACTTTGGAAAGCTGCAAGGTGTTTATAGTAGTAATGGAGAGTCTATCAAGATGATGACAAAGAAATCTGCACAGTGTCCTCCACACCTTCTTCAAGACAGAAAACTTTGGAAAAAAATGTAAAATGGGGAGTGGGTTGTCAGAACTGATATGGAGAATAAATTGAATTCAATATGAGTGCTTAAATATCAAACCTTGGACCATACTCAAAGACAAAGAGAACAGATAATCACTGATATTTTGAAAGCTTAAAACTTTTTCAAAACATATTTTCTGAAGCTTTTCAGAAAGATGGAATACTAACAAAGCCTCTGTAATGGAAACCTTTACAAAAACTTCTTTGAAACATTTTAGTTAACCCTAATGTAAGTGGCTTTAAATTTATTTACATCGGGACTGAATTTGCTATACTGATGGTTTCTATTTATCTTTAGGGTTTATTCACTTTTAAGAATTATGCAAGTTTTTAAAACTTTTGGTTTTAAAAGTTTTTAAAACTTTTGCCCCTTTCTTTCTTTCGCTCACTCTCTGTCTCAGAAAGTATATGTGGTATGGTTTAAAGTAAAGGCACATATTTGAGGAAGCTGCATTGCATGACAGAATCAATTATCCTAACACAGCCACCAAAAGCACCTAGTTATTGAACTCACCTTCAGCTTGCCACAGTGTCATAGGTCCAAACCCACGGATGGGGCAGGGAAGGATTTTTGGCTTTTTTTACAAGGTACAGGTGAATAGCTGGACTATTACTCATATTATGTTGTATCAGTAGATTTATTGTCACAGATATTAATATATGTTTCTCAGGTCCCTACAAGGGATAGAAAGCTCTATTGAGGATCTAGAAAATATGTCTTTTTCATTATTAAATGTTCACCTTTGAAGACTGCTGGATCAGTCCCTACTGAATATTAAGGTTGTTGCTATTGTCAATGACTAAGTATAAATTTATGGCATCATACAAATTATCATCTAAATGGTAGACTCATGCTTCTCTTTCCTGATATTTTGCCTCTGAAATGCAAACTCTACAGATTTATTATTATATTTATTACATTTTTTATTTTGTTGTTATTATTATTATTGTTGAAATAATGAATTTTGAAGAGATATAACAAGTCTAACAGTATAATCCAGTGTGCATTGCCCTTATGATCCCAGTATTCAACTGTATGACATCAGCTTCCCTATAGCACATAGCATTACTGCAATGCATTAGTCATGAGGGAATCATTGACTTTCAAAACAAAACAGTTTTCTCAGATCTTGGCTTGAATTTAGACATCACAGTCCACAGGGAAAAATACAGTGCTTTTCAATCTGTTATCTCTAGAGCATCATGAGCCTGTTGCAAAGTCTCTTTAACAGTGGTAATTTCTCTGTGGCTCTACAATAGGACCAAAGGGTTAAGAGCAGCAAGCAATGCTTTTCAGGGTAGGGATCATGTCTTTTTATGTTTACAGCGAGTCCAATATCTGTTACACTTACTTAAAAACAGTGTAGTACACATATTAAGTGATTGTAGGATCATAGAATCAATCAGTTTGGAAGAGACCTCAAAGATCACCGAGTCCAACCCTACCATTGTTACTAGACCAAGGCACTAAGTGCCACATCCAGTCTCATCTTGAAAACCTCCAGGGGTGGTGA
>NW_008666626.1:14763-28671 GCF_000695815.1 Acanthisitta chloris | reverse complement strand
TGTTCCAGGGAGAAAAGCAGCCAATTTTATGCCAATAAAAACCTACATCAATCAGAGGATAGATAATGCTGACTGAGGAATCCCTTTCTGATTTGGGACTGGTTTACAGATGCTGACTTTGCCAGGTTAATAGTTATAAGTGACAGCTCCATGTCAGAGACAAGAAATTTCACAGGTAGAAACCCTGAATGATCCTCTTGGTGTCCTTCTTGCCTTTTTTCCTGCCTCACACACCAGTTCTGCTGGTGTGACTAGATTTATCAGGGAATCATAGAATGGTTTGGGTTGGAAGAGACCTCTAGTCCCAACCTCCCCTGCCATGGGTAGGGATGCTACCCACCATATCAGGTTCCTCAGGGCCTCATTCAACTTGTCCTGGAGCACTTCCAGGGATGGGACATCCACAACTTTTCTGGACAACCAGTTCCAGCGCCTCACTGCAGTCTGAGTAAAATATTTCTACCTGATATGTAATCTAAATTTCTCTTCTTCTAGTTTAAAACTGTTCCCCCTTGTCCTACTACTATTGGCCCATGTAAGAAGTTGCTCTCCCTCATTTTTATAGGCTTCCTTCTGGTACTAGAAGGCTGCAATGTTGTCTCCGCAAAGCCTTCTCTTCTCAATGCTGAACAACCCAACTCCCTCTGACTGTCTTCATATGAGAGCTTTCTCCATCCCTTGACCATCTTCATGGCCCTCTTCTGGACCCACTCTAACAGGTCCACATATTTCTTGTGCTGAGTACTCGAGACCTGGATACAGAACTTGCGGTGGAGCCCAATGAGGGCAGAGTAGAGGGGGAGAATCACTTCCCTTGACCTACTGGCCACATACAATGAGTTAGATATCATGGAAGCTTGAACCCATGGTTCAAGAAAGAAGAGAGATTCCCCTTCCCTCATCCTGCTCCATGACATACAAATCAATTTGTGTGCAATAGCAATAGATGGATATTCCATAACCACATTTCTTTTCATCCTACTCTTGGGTGAAGAAGAATTTACAGTGCCTTTTCAAAGAAATTGAAACTTCACCTGATCATTTACTAAATGTAATTAAGAGAAAATTAGAGACTCTTGTTCCATCCATTCAAAAATCAGTTTTTGTTTTGCAAATAAGTGAGGAGCTACATTGTTTCCCAAAACTCACCATTCTCCATTGTGTAGCAGTTGTTGAATCAGTAATAATTACCTTCGAATCATAGAATGTTAAGGGGTTGGAATGGACCTTATAGGTCATCTAGTCCCAACCCCCACTGCCCTGGGCAGGGACACCTCCCACTAGATAAGGTGGCTCAAGGCTTTTATCCAACTTGATTTTCAACATTTTCAGTGTTGGTGCATCCACAGCCTCCCTGATCAACCTGTGCCTGTGTCTCACTATCCTCACAGGAAAACCTTTTTCCTGGTATCTAATCTATGTTTCCCCTCTTTCAATTTGTAACCATTACTTCTTGTCCTGCCACTGGAGTTCCTAACAAAGTCTCCCTCTCCTTCTTCCCTGTAGGCCTCCTTCAGATATTGGAAGGTTGCTATGAGGTCTCCATGCAACCTTCTTTTCTCCAGGCTGAACAGTCCCAATTTCCTCAGCCTGTCTTCATAGGGGAGATGCTCTAGTCCTCTTAGCATGTTTGTGGCCCTCCTCTGGACTTGCCCCAACAGTTCCATGTTCTTCTTACTTTGAAGGCACCAGATCTGTATGCAGTATTCCAGGTGGGGTCTCATAAGTGCAGAGGGGGAGAATCACCTCCTTTGACCTGCTGGTCACACTCCTTTTGATGCAGATCAGGATTTGGTTGTCTTTCTGGGCTGTGACTGCACACTGAAGATACAACATCATCTTGAGATAGCATGGATTAAAAAAATGCAGCCAGAAAACTCAACACCAGAAAAAGAAATTTTTTTGTTTTTTGCTCAGTGACAGAGGTATCAAAAAGCATTTCATCTATAGCTTATGAAGAGAGAATTGTGCAGAAATCTTTCTTACACTTGCTAGAGAGAGTTGTATAAACTCAGTTCCATCTGTTTAATTCTTAGGGTGGTGTTTATTCAGCTTTACTATTTTCTATAAAGGTGCATAGTGCCCTTTAATACCCATGTCTGTATTGCAGATATATTAGATATCTATGTGTTGAAAGCATTCCTTTACATGAATAGTATTCCTAGTCCTCTGCTGAGATTTTGCAAAAGTTGCCTTTTTGTGGCAGCCCATTTTATCCAGGAAAACTCTGATTGTATTGTGCTTGCAAACAGGCATAAAATACTGACTTTTGTGCTAAATACTTCACTTCCACCAGAGTCAAGGGTCCATCAGTGGTATTAGACTAGGGGTTATTTATCCCACTAATGTGTATGTGTTCATCTGAAACAGAATATATTACATTTTATTATCTTGTTGTGCAGAAGGGGCACATGAATCTACTGCAGCCAGGAAGACCAAGAACTATGAAGAAGGTATCTTCATTGCTGCTTTATGTTACCCGTATAAAATATCTCTGAGGCATGAATTTGGCAGGAGATAAACGCATATCAGCTATATCAGCCTTCATTTATATACAAACAATTCACTATAAATTGAACTTTTTTCCACAAAAGAGTAATGTTTGCTCTTCTATATACAAATTCAGTAGTTTAAAAAAAATCAGTCAGAAAGTGTTCCAAACAATGTAAACAACATTAAATGCAGCAATTATAAGATAAGCACTGAAGTAATTTTCCCTTGACAGGGTGTGGGTGTGAAGAAGTAAACTTACTGTCTCATGGTTGCTGCAACACTTGCTTCCGTGCCAGTTAAAGTTTATTGCTGCTAATTATGAAATGCATTTTAAAATGGCAGTTATAAAATGGCAAACACACCTGAATGGCAATGTTGCAACTGTGTTGTACTAAGTCCCTTAGATTTTCTCTATCGCAAAGAAACTGACTGAAGGAGAGTAAGTAACATGATCTGTCTTCTCAAGATGTCTACAGACACACTCAGTCCTGAAAATGAAGTCATTACTGGGATATGGCAGTATGAATTAGGAGTAACTACAAAAGGAATACCAAACTGGAAGTTAAAAGAACTTCCGCCAAAAAAATGTTGAAAATGCTCCATACAGAAGGAATCGCAATAATCTAGAAGATAAACTGTACACTGTATTTCTATTGTGTATTCACTACAGGGTATGTGCATCCACAGTCAATTAACCCATGATGGTGCTCCCATGTCACTGAGTTGACACACCAAGTGCTGCAAAAATATGATGTGTTTAGTCGTGAAAAACACTATAGCAATACAGTTTGAGTAGATACTGCAGCAGGCATAGCACCACAAATGAACCCGTATCTGTGGACTACAACGAAGTAACACATTTGCCCTTTTTTGGGAATCATGTTTTTATAAGACTTCATGACAGCACATAAGTGCAGCCTCTTATTAGGAACTTTTCTCCTGCATAAATTCTGGGAAGTCTGAAACGGGAAGCTAAACTAAGCAAAGGCAGATTAGGTCATCCACACTTGGCAAGAGGAGCTGGAGCAAAAACATGGCTCAGTTATGACAGCCTTTGGCTGAACATTTTCACTGCAGTTAGTGTGAAGTGCTAATACATCTTGTAAGTCATAACATGGTCCTTCTGATTGTGACAGACTTGTGACACAGAATCATACTGGCATTTGGATAAACAAACAAAGCATTTTAGGAAGGAGAAAATTGTTAACTGAACCTCATACAACCCTGCCTTCTCTGAAGTACTGTTTTCAAAAATATTCCTTGCCTCTAGGAAACACAGTTTGAGATTCCTTTCAAATTACTGATATCAAGGTATTGCTTTACTAAAGTTCTACTGTTGCAGGTATCTAAAATGTCTCCAATAGCCAATTTTTTTACTTAGTGGCCCATTAGAAATGTAAGATTAAATTTATTTCCCTATTGCCATATGAAAATCTCTGACACATTTTAAAAAAAATTTTATGTCTATGTATTCTACTCTTCATCTACTGCTGGGCTGCTCATGCTAATATTAAAAACGGAAACAAAAAAACCCAAGACATTTTGGTTATCTTATTGTTATCAGAGATCATGCTGAAACCACTTATCTGCTTATTGGCCTCAACATAGATATCCTGTCTGTGAAAGGAGCTGACCCTAAAGGTATTGTGCTGGTTTTGTAACCATAGCTGTCACCATTTCTACAGTTATTCAGATCTCTTGTTTTGATCTCCCTGGCCATGCTTGTGGTGCTATCCAACACTGCAGAAACGTTTGGATGAAAGAGTAATTGTGAGAGCCTCCTATAATTCCTTGTTCTTGGACTCAGAGACAGATTTGCACCTATCTTGATTTTTTTAAACCACCAAAAAATTGAAGAAAAAATAAGTTATAGTTTTCTGGCTAAGTATTAGGAAAAGATATTGATATGTTATTGATATTAAAAATTGTACCTGGCTTCATCTTGGAGAAAGGTCAAGAAGTGACAGGCTAACTAGAGAAAACAGTAAGAAAACAGATCAGAAAACATAAAAACTGGTTATTTCCTCTCTTGACCCACCCTTCTGTCTCTCTCTGTTTGAGAATTCATAGGGCTCTAGAACCTCTTGTGTTCCAGTGGTAGGACACAAAGGAACTGTGTGAAGCTGTGTCAGGGAAGGTTTTGTTTAGGTATTAGGAGAAGGTTCTTCAACCAGAGGGTGGTTGGGCACTGGAACAGGTTCCCAAGGGAAGCGATCACAGCACCAAGCCTGACAGAGTTCAAGACGTGTTTGGACAACACTATCAGGCATGTGCTGTGATTCTTGGGGCTGTCCTGTGCAGGACCTGGAGCTGGACTTCGATGACCCTTGTGAGTCCTTTCCAACCCAGGATATTCTATGATTCTTACTGAATGTTGAGATATGCCTACAAATATGGTATAGCAGAAAGAGATCGGTATTGGTCACTGATGGCCAGAAATCATTTTTTAAGTATACTCAGACATTGGTTCTCTTCTTTCATGGGAATCTTGGCAAAAATGGGATCACTGCCTCAGGCTTTAGAATATATCTATGTAGTGCTCCCAACAGTGGCTGCAGAGAGGAATAACCTAGTATCTGGAGAGTGTAAAATAATCATATTTTAACCAGAGATGCTGAAGACTTGCCATCCGGATGGTGACGTTTGATAGAACGTCAAAATTAATGTCACTTTATACAACACAGGTCAGCGAGGCATCTGAATAAGCAAGAAACTTAACACTCCCATTGCAGAATGCTGCGAAGTGTGGGTTGTTTCCTTTAACAGTTCTTATCTTTCCTCTGGAATACTTCCAGCCACTTTGAAAGTTCAAGGTGTGTTTCATTACTAAGGTTCACAGCTACGCATTGACTCAGATGTCAGAATTTCCATTTAATGCTTCAGTGTCAGGAATAGGCATAGAAGGAGGCTCTTGTACCTTCTCACTTTATCCACTGTATGCCACCTCCATCCTTAACATCAGGTGATTGTGGTTAATCTGCAAGTCAGACTGTAAAGAAAGCAATTATACAAGAACACACTCCCCTGGCAAATTGCAAAGGAAGGCACATAACTACAAGGTGGTACAGAGGCACTGTTTAAATCTTGGCAGAACACAAAGTGAATTGGAAATGGTTAACCACAAAGACTTCAAAATTGTTACAGAAATATCACTTCCCCCTCCAGTGCTTTTACTATAAAAAAAACTGTGTGACATTGAAGTAGTACTAGTAAGTAAAAAAACTTGGCTAGACTGCCTCATAGTATATTAAAAAAAATAATCTATGCACATTCACCAACTATTTCATCCCAGTGGCATTGCTTAGCATAGTTAGTATTAAGATTTGGAGCTATTTTGCATAAACAGGATGACAGCTCAACACAGTTGGGGGTGTTTTTATTGCCAATTTAAGCAGTGTTAAATTAGTGGGTATTAAAGCAACACTAAAACAATTTAGAGTCCAATCCACAAAAGTCTTGGCTCCAGAATATTCTAATATCAATGAAAACCTCAGTTTTAGGCCTCTGTTCAACTCATTGCTTTGCAACAGGCAATCAACATTTGGTTTAAGTGTATTGCCCCCCTGAGAACAATCCCATCTCACTAGGAGAGCAGTCTCAAGTAGATGGTCTCTGAATCTCTTCAGTGGGGCTAGGGATGCACAGTCCAGTTGAAAAGCATGCTGCAAGACTAAAAACATTAATTTGTAATTATAATAATTAATTACCAGTGTTCATCCAGGGCTTTCAGCACACAAAATATACCTACTGAAGTTGCCAGCATTGATAGTTTTGTGATCTTCCCTCACCTCCTAATAAATGATTAGTACACGGAAATTAAACACTCCAAGTCTGAATTTGCTGCTTTCTTTGTAGTAGTAGTATTTCTTTGTTTTACTTATTTTTCCCGACATAAGGGATGAATTACTTGGAAGGCCTGGTTTCATATACCTATTGTGTCTGCTGGTGAGGAGGCAGCATGGTGCATCACCAGGAGAGCCAGGCGGTTTGCTGGTAGAGCTGTGTGTTGTGCCTTCCAGGGGCACATGTGATTTTAGGTATGCGGAGCAAGTGCAGGGAGTTAGGGAGTTAATGGTGGCATCAGCTGTGAAGGCAGCTGTTTTGCCTACCCTCTGTGCTAGAGGAAATGTGCTGCAGGACTTTTGTCTTCTTTTTTCCTTTATTTCTTTTATTTTTCTTATTTTTTTCTTTCAATAAGGTGCAAGTGAGAAGGAGTAAAGTAAAGATTTGGAGGATCGACGAGAGATGAACATTTTATGGTTAGGTCTGCTGTTCTTTTCCTTTTTTCCCCCTCCATGTCTGAACATAAACTGTAGCCTCCAAATTGTTCATGAGTCATTTCATTCTGGTAATTTATATATTTGAAGATTTTATTAGTGGATTTTAGAAGTGATTCATTCTTCAGTTATTGCTTTATTTACATACCTAATGGATTGATTGATGTGCCAGCATCCCTCAGGCAGCAGAAACCTCATTTTTGTTTTTTCAAAAGAAGTGAATTACTAACAGACAGGAGTTTCACAAACAGGCTAAGTCAGATCTTCCTTATTGTTCTGTGTTTTTAATAAGTTCCTGTTGGCCCACATACAGTACCTGCCACTGCCTATCTGTTGAAACGGAATCCCACACCAAGCAGTTGTGACTTATGGCAGACTCCGTGCAAATAAAATATTGCAAAAGGCTGTGGAATGCAAGCAGTGTTTTTCATTGGCCTGGATGCTTAGAGGATGCCGCTTTCTGAGACAGCATTTTCCTAAAAGTAGTGGCACTGTTACATGAGAATAGGAATTACTACAATCCCACCTGGCATTGCTTATTCGAAATGAGAAAAGTGTAGACACAGTGGAGTACAGTGTGGCTTACGAAAATCATAGACTGATTTGGAGTCTTCAAATGGAGATTTCACATTGCCTGCTGCTTAGCATGACTGCCTATCTAGCTCGTTGTAATTTTGAACAGCTTATTCCCTTCTAAAAGAGGCAGTAGTCACTGGGAACAGGGGGAGTTCAGCAGTTAGGAGCAGATGCTCACATTAAGTATCACATAGCCTTTCCTCCTCTACCCTTCCAATACTCGTCAGTACCATTATCTCTTTTCATTACCTGACTTCTTCTCCTGTCACCTTGTGGTGGATCACAATACATTTCAAAGAGGAAAGGCTTTGTAAAATCTGTACGGGACTCTACATGTGCAAATGTTGAAGGTGCAGATTCAGCTGGCCCCATTTCATCCTTTGTTCCCCAGGCAGGCAGTTCCATCCGGCTGAACACCTCTGGAGGTTTGCCCCTCACAACAGGAAGCACTAAAGCCATATACAGGGTTGTGGGTGAAAATCAGAGCAAATGAGCTGGGACAAGCAGCTTGGACCAGAATCTCCTCCTTTCCCTCAGAAAAGCCTGGGATTGTTTTGCAGTTGTTGCTATAGTTTGATGTTAAAGTGTTTTATAAATGTAACTGAGCAAGTCTCACAATGCTCTGCGAAACAGGCCATAGGCCATTTCATAGATGAGATATAATCAGGAAGCAACAGCAACAGAAAGGATACTGTGAGACAAGATAGAGATTCCATATCTGTATTGAGACTATTTCACTGTGCTTCCCTTGATTTGACATAATGGAAGAACAAAAAGCAGCACAGCTGATAGTGTGTACCAAAGTGCACATTATTTGGTTCAGTTCAGATTCTAACCAGCTGGTCCCCTGCAAATCAGAGAGAGCATTTCAGCACTCACAAATCAACAACTGCTGCTTCTCATCAAACCGTCTCTGTAGTTGGTTTGGCACCTTGCTGTATGGACAGGTATCATATTATTAGTATGGGACTGAATATACTAATGATGAGGTAATGCTCCTATGGAAGTATCTATGCTAACAGATGTGTTTGTACAAAGACCAATAACATAATTATGCAGCTGCTCAATTCGATGTTGGATTTTTTTAAACTCTCCAAATAATTATGCACAAGAATCTCAGTTTTCATCAGAAATATTAAACACTTGCCTTATGACTGGAAGGATAATAATTGAAATGTGAGTAGAGCAGGAGCCTGAGTCTGCAGTTGGCCTTACACACGGATGTAAGATTATTTGAACTCCTTTCATTGCTGTCACTATTATTTTAATTTAGAACACTACTGGTGGTTCTTCAATTGTTGATATTACTTATAGACTTACTGATAGTTTAATAGAGCTATAAGTATGTGGTTAACTGCACTATTGGTATTGAGAAGGGGATGCTTGTTGGCTGATGCTGAACTCATTTTTTTTCCTCTAACATCAAAATCCCATAAAAAAAATTATCAACATCTTGAACTGACTCACTGGTAATGAACTCCTTTGCTGATATCTAGAAACTGAACACAGCTCCAAAGCTTCCTGAAGAAAAGGAGGTCTGCAATTGCCCTGTGGCTTCTTCTACCACACAAGTACATGGCATATCTAAAAGAAACTGTAATCCCCAGGCACACCAACACATAGAAATACATTAAGAGAAATGAGTATTAAGAAAAGTAGCAATGTGAGATAGCAGCTATTACACTGATAGCACAGCACCCTTCAGGAAAGACTCTGAGGATGAAATACCAACAGAATGGATGTTCTCATTCATAGCATTTCAGGGTTCTTGTCAAATAATTTACATCTGGTATACGAATATATGGCAAAAGGTGCCTGAATACACTCAGAGTTATGCAGAAGTGTTCTGAAGCCTTAACACAGCCAAAGAGCATCAGGTAGTTACTAGAAGGTTTTCCTTCCAAATTGCCTGCCTCACCAGAGTTTAATAAGCATGACACCCACCAAGAAATGGTATCAAAACCAGGATCTAAGTATTACTCAATGAAAATCTTATCAGGCAAAAGTTAATATGTCATATATAATCACATTTGTAATTTTGTATGTAAGGTTTGCCTTGGCAGGTCAGATAAAGGAAGCTAGAGGACTTCAGATATAGAAGCTGAAGGTCTGAAGTCCCATAAATTGCCACTTGATATTATTTCTGCACCTGGGATATTTAATAGAGTCATTTAACAGATTTTTGAAGGATTACATGGTCCTGACATTGTAATGAATGATGACTTAATCTGGATTGCGAATGACACAGAATTTATGGAAGTTGCTTATAAAGATAATGGAAATTTCTGAATTTAAAAAAAGTCTAAAAATTGGTTTAGTAGCCATTACAGCCATTAAGCATACACTAAAAAAGATAATGTAATTGCTAATTCAAATTAAATAAAAGCAACAATTGAAATACTCCATGCACAGTATATAGTGCATCTACACGACTTTTGAGTTCAGATTTAATTCTTTTTCCATATGTTGAAAGTCAACAGGCTCTCACGGCACCTGCTGGAAAACTATTTCACCTGGAGTTAAGCATTTACAACAGTCATTTTAAAATTATTGAGACCTAACTAATCAGTTGCCTGGTCAGTACATCCAGGGGAAAAAAAAAGCAGAACAGCCTTGGTTACAGCAAAGGAATTCTGCGGAATTCTGCCCTGAAGTCCTCCACCTTGCTGCCCAGCCTATTGTACATTCTCCTGCTCTGTCCCAGGATATCAGTCACATCATGGGCTACTGCTTCAGGAATTTCCAAAGACACTTACACGTTTCTTGTTCAGAATTTATGATAGATCTGTGAGGCAGTACGCAGTTAGGCTCCAGATGAGCTTTTCCTGCAGCAGAGACAGCCAGCTGTATTTGCATGTGGATGAGCAAACAAGGCCAATAAAATCTGTGCTCAGACTGAAAAAAGAAGGAAAAGAAGAAAAGAAAGAGCGAGCCGGCTTGTAACTTCATCAGCTTTTCTCTAAGTCCAAGTACTGAAGACAATTCCAAAACTTCCCTTCCTCCCAAAACAATATGTTAATATATTCATGCTCCACTAAATATACATGGTGTTGAAACTATAGAAAGGTGTGGCTCAACTTACACTTTGAGAATGAACACCTTGCAAAAGCCATCTTGACAAACAGCATGCATGTTGTGAGACGTGGAGCACATGGGAATCCAGACCTGCCTCCAGTGTCATGAGAGACCAGTGTCAGAGGAAGCACTGAGTTACTGCTGACTCCAGTGTCACCACTGTCACAGTGTTAGGCTAATACCAGTTGAATTTAGCAAATGCAGCTGGACAGAGACATGCTGGTCCTGTGCTGTGACACAGCCAGCCAGATAAAACAGGGACAGGATGCAAACAGTATAGACTTAGTAAATGAACCAGTACTGTATTAGATGCTATACTCACTGGTTAAATCCTGTTTCAAATATGAATGTTGTCAGAGATAAATTTGGATAACAAAAAGGCATGTGTGTGTGTCAGGCAACAGTTAGAAATGGAAGTCTGAATATCAACTTTCTGGTATAGGAATGGACACATTTCCATTGCTTTTGATGGCAAGCAGAGCCATGAAGCAGCCAGTAGAGCCTTTAAGCGCGTCCAATGTGAAATAGGCATTCCAGAAGCTAGAGCAGACTTGGCTGTGCTAATTATTCATGCTGTTAATAAGTGTTGATTCTTCTTTCCGACCAACCTACCTCCTGAGTACTTACTAAATATTGCAATCACTATTAAACCCATTTATGGGGAACAGTTTTATCAAAGTGTTGGAATTGTTAGAGGAAAGATTCAGGACTAGAAAAGGGGCATTGTGGTGAATGACAACCAGAGACTGCTCGAATAACTTACAAATTTGGCAAAGCAGTAGTGGGTCCTTCTCTCGTGAAGGTCAATTAAAAATTCTAGCTGTACTGTAAACATAATTTTCCATATAACAGTGCCACACAATGTCCAAAGTAGTCCCTTAATACAAAATATCAATTTGATTTTCCTCAGGAGATTAGCTCTCCTTTTGCAATGCAAATATTTTCAAGTGTACTAAACACATTCTAGCACCTCAGTATAGGGACTAAACTATTTGCATGCAAAATTACCCAAAGTAGGCAGACTGGCACAAGCTTATGCTTCTGCCATATGTGCTGAAGAGTTTGAGCCAGGAAACTAGTAGTATCTGGATACTATTTGCAATTTAAATTTGAGTTTACATTATTATTCAATAGGAAAAAAAGATAGCTTTCATTAAAATTAATGCTATATGTGATGCTAAGTTTACCTCAATGTTATCTGATTACAATTTTCCAGTTAAAAGCTTGATCCAGGAAATGAAGAGAATTTTCTCATTACAACTGTGTCTTTTGTTTTTGTCTTAGTGCTTCTATATTTTAGGCACTTTTCTTAAAATCTGAAGCCTATATCCCTCAGATTTCCTTTAGACATTGGTACTTGTGTGTATAGAAGGCTGTCACTGAACTTTGCAGTATGGTAAAGTAAAAACAAAATGTATTTTGCCTTGGTAGGGATTCAGGGCCTACCACAGCTTTTGCTTGCACCACAATTAAGTTTGAAGGAACTCCATGGATTTTTGATGAGCCGCTGTGGTTTTGCCTTGACGAAATGGAAAAACAATTAGACCTGCTGTAGTTATCAGTGAAATACCAGAACACGGAAAAAGCACATTTATGCTTCAAAAGTTCATACAAACATCACTTTCCAGAAACAACTATTAGCATGACATAGGATGGGGAACAGAGAGCTAGGATTTTGCCTGCCATTCCACCTGTGCTTATATTCTTGCTAGACCTTTGCCTACAGCACCCATTGGGATTCTGACCAGTAGCAGCACCTGCTCTCAGTAGCAGTGCCACAATGGCCTGATGGTGCAAGTGTCACCTGCTGAGGGAGCCCGAGATGGTGTGACTGCACCATGCTGCCTGTCCTATCCACTAGAAGCAGCAGGGATAATTTGACTGAAGCCAGCCTCCATGTAAGTTCCAAAATCGTATGTCACAGATATAATTTATCTGGCTTCAAGTACCATCACCCCAAGGAGCTGGATGTTTAATAACGTGTTTCTCCTACTTCAGTGCTAAGTGATATCTCTGTAAGTATCTTTAGATAATTCTATACTTAGCTTTTGAAAAAACCTGCCATGGGAAGAAATACCTCACTTTTCTGTCTCTTTTACACTGAGAGGAAATCCAAGGACCTAAAAGTGGTACGATCAAAACAAAATATAAGGAATGTGTTTTCAAATTCAGTTTCAACTCTATGCGCAAAACAATTTCCAGATAAAACTGTCCAATTTATTTCTTCCCAATTTGTGTCCATGTTTTATCTTAAGTGAGTGTAACAGAGTGGTGAGCAGATCTGTAGAGTGACTGGGAAAGGGGAACGATCTACACAAGGCATTTCTCTCCCTTTGGAACAGCAGAGATGTCACCAAATCATCTCACCCCGCTCACACTTACCTTCACTATCAATTCAGTGGAGCACTGCCTGCAGAAACCTGTCTTCAGACAAAACAAAATCAGTTCTGTATGTGTCCTTTTACTTGATGTCTTAAAACAAATCTAACATTCACTTGACTCATGAAAGAAAGTAATTATCTAGGAGATAATTCTTGCTCCAGTGTCAAAATCCCAAGTTAGCAGATATTCTTCTCAAAGAGAAAAGATGAGAATACTAGGGTGGGTTTTTCTCTCCAACTGAAATCTGAACACAAAGACAAAGTTATTGTCTGATACAAAATGGACATACTTTCTGCGGCCCCTTAGGTATGCTGAACTAAAGATTATATTTTGAAATTATTATTATTGCTGCTGCTTTTCAAGATAAAACTGGCCAAGTTTGATCTCACCACAACTATGGCATCAAATTCTGCCCATATGTTTACCCAGTGTATGCTAATATCACACAAAAATGCTTATCTCCATGCCTCTTTTCCTTTAAACTGGTTACAGTGTTACATATCCAAACCAATAAAATCATTTTTTTAGGTTCAATTCTGTCTTCCTACAAATCATCCTGTTTTGTTTGATATTAGTCTCAGAAAAGCTGAGCAAACTCCTTGGTGCGTGAACCCTCTGCTGCGCTGGAAGAGGTTCTCTGTTGTACTGACTTTCCAAAAACATCCCACAGAAGTACTCAAAATTTGCGGTTGTGTAGATAGTTTGGTGGAAATTCTCCACGTAACTCGTCTACCCTTGCATATTAATACCAGTGCAGTTTAAACGGTGGTTTGATTTCAAACTTTGGAATAATTAAGTGGCAAAACCCAGCCAAGTACAACCTCTACCAAAGGCATGCCGATATCTCCCTCTGCTGCTGGAGGGGAGGAGCAGCGGCTGGGCGATCCTGAAGGGATAACCTGGGGGGTTCATCCCAGGGCGCCTGAACGCGGCTGGCACTTGGGCTGTGCGCTCTCACTGCGGGAGCAAACGCATTAAATGTAAGTGCTTCCCTTTTGCATCTTTCTTGTGAGTCTTTTCCTAGAACTGCGCGTTGCTGAACACCCTGTGCACGTGGCAATGAACTCTTTGAAGTGTTGCTCCCTCTGCCAAAACAAAATCAACT
>NW_008666626.1:0-14739 GCF_000695815.1 Acanthisitta chloris | reverse complement strand
CAGTGAAGTTCTGAACAGTGTCTCTCACCAGCTTTTCTCTCCTCAGCTGCACAGAAAATAAAATCTCCATTGAAAAGCCTCTGAGAAAGTCTGAGAAGTCTATTTGGCAACTTGAAATAGAGATATGGGAATATAAAGTCAACTTTTGCATGCACAGTCAGAGGATAAGTATTCTTGAAAATTAGGAGCTCGGTCTGTTTGTGGCTGGCTTTTGAACAAATGTGCAAATAAGATGTGCAGAGTCTGTCACACAAACCTCTTCTCTCTGGGACAATGTGTGGCAGCAGACAATGAACTTGGGGTGGGTTACTACAGGGTCGTAATTCCCCCTTCCAGCCCAAAAGAATGACGTGCAGAGCAAATGATGCCAGCTTTCTCCTACAAAGAGTGTTGTCTCATTGGAAGAGTGTAACAGTACCTCCAGAAGGGCTCTCAGCTCAGACATTTTACCTCTTTTGAGTACGGGATGGGGCTGGAGTTAGTTTTCAAAGGGTATGACTCTTCAATTGGAGTCATACCTTTTTGTTTCTGTCTCTGTGATTAAGTTTTCCTTCTTTATCTATATCCATGCAAACCTGTCAACCGCATCACCCATGTCTGCTTAGAATTTCTGTCCTTTGAGCACCTGAAATAACACATGACAGACCTATCCTGTCTCACTCATTTGAAGTGAGCTGTCTCCTTTTACTTTTGGCTTCGTTTTCATGCAGCCATAAAGATTCACGGCATATATCAATGGAAAATGTAATATAACACTCAGAAGTTTTCAAATCTCACTCATTCAAATGAGTGTGACTTGACAAGTCTGATGTGATAAAATAATGCAAAGGGGTTTAAAGATTTCACTTAAATGCACAATGAAATGAAACCTTTTTTCTTTCTTTTTTTTTATGCTTATTTAAAACTTTAGAAATTAATTCTAAAAGGCTGCATCAAACTGATAGAAAAGATGGAGATTCTTAGTGTAAAGTCTGTCATTTCTCACCTCAAAACAAGAATGCTTTGCAGTTACCCTCACACTGGTAGAGTTTTACAGGGGGAGATGCAGAGTAGGATTGATGTAGACAATTGCAAATATGAAAGACTAAGGAATTTCATACAATGGAGTAATGCCTTTATCAGAATGAACTTGCAAAGAAAGAACTATAAATGAATACCGAAATTTTTTGTAGCACACCTTAGCTTTTATGGCTACCAAGCTATAAATGCAGGAAAGAAGAAAGAGGAGAGAATCAAAAGAAAAAAAAATGGTAGAAAAAGATCACCTGTCTACTTCTGGATGGGTAATTTAGTTGGTGCACTTGGTATTCTACTGCTGGATGATTAGATGTTATGGTAGAGAGCACCATTTTAAAATGGCTAGATTGATTTGATGGAGAAATATCTACACATATTGAAAAAGCAAATGGTTTACAGGAGTTGGTGAGTCCAAGTCATCACAGATATTGGAGACATAAAACAAAAACGTCAGTAGCAAAGCATAGGCTTCTCTATTTCTATTTAATACATAAATAGTTGTGGATGAGTCTTCAGAAGAGTTAGAATTGATCATGTTCTGCTGAGGCTGGCAGGACCAGAAGGTTTATATCTTATCTGAAGGGTCTTATTTATTTAGACATGTGAATCCAGCTTCTTAATTTTATGAACCCTGTTTTAAAGTCCAGCCTGAAATGACTTAAACATAGTGAGATCTAATGAAGTGGGCTGCACTTCTTATAACTCCCTACTGAAGTGAGGCTTGATTAGAAAGACATATATGTACACATCCTGTTTACTTTAGTGGGAGCTCCAGCTATAGTTGATGGAAGAAAATACCTCCTAGGTTAGCCTTTTTGCAGCTTCCCCTAAAGCACATATTACTTCCTGCTCTCAAAAAGAAAAAATTGGTCTAAATGGGTCACAGTTTTAATCCATCATGAGGCAATCCTTGTCTTCCTACAATTCATCTCAGCACTTGAATGAAGTGCTTTCCTTCTTGCCGAACTACCTGTATATCAAGCATATTAGAGTCATTGATTGTTTAAAGCCACTGAGTCTCTCAGTGTCAAAAATCAAGCATGCCATTGCAATAAATGTGAACAATTTGCCACTGCTCAGCATCATGTACAGTTACTTGCTATTTCATATCTACGACACTGACTGACTTGTGTAATACCTTGGATCTCCTTTAGACAGACAAAATAAGGAGAAGATGGATGAAAGACCTACAAAGTTGTGACAGAAAAAGCAAAGGAAACAAAGACAAGAAGTATGGGACTGCTGGACACAGACTCCTCCACAAAACAGTGCAAATAAAATTGTATTTAATTCCCACTTCAGAAACCAGAGGGCCAGACCATCTCCACCTTAAGTTTCTACAGGCTTCCACAGTACTTCCAACAAGAAGTGATCTTGAGTCTCCAGTCCAAAATCCTGATCTAAGGAAGAGATCAACAGTGAATTCAGGTCAGGTGGCTTAGGACATTGTCCAGCTGGGTCTTGAAAACCTCTCTGGCCAATCTATTCTACTGCTTAGTTATCCTTACAGTTAAATTTTGTTTCCTAACAGCCAGTGAGAACCACCCTTATTTTATTTTATGAACATTGTGTCTCATCCTCCATCTGAATACCTTGGAAAACAGTACAGCTGCGACTCCCTGATCCCCTTCCCTTGGTGTCTGGGTTGCTGTTGAGTGCTTCTGAAGCTATTCCTTCCCCCAGCTGAACCAGACCCAGTCCTGCAGCCTCTCCTTGAAGGGCAAGGACACCAGCCCCAACATCTTGACTGACATCTCTGACGTTGCTGCAAGTTCTTCAGATCCTCTTTCTTGTATTCTGAAGATGACTGTAAGATTTTACTTTGTTCTGCCATCAAGAGATTTTCACAGACCCTTTCAAAGATCAAGCAGTCCTTCTCTGGGCAGTCTGTTCCGATGCCTACCACCCGTTCTGTAGTGAAATTTTTCTAATTTCCAGCCAAAACTTCCCCTGATGCAACATGAATCTATTTCCTCTTTTCCTGTCACTTGCTGCTCTGGAGAAGAGACTGACCCCCACCTGACTACAGTCTGCTTTGAGGTAGTTGTAGAGACCTGCCTCCTTTCCTCCAGACTAAACACACCCAGCTCCATCTGCCATTCCTCACAGGACTTGTGCTGTAGACCCTTCCCCAGCTTCATTGGCCATCTCTGCACGTGCTCCAGAACATCAATGTCCTTCTTGTCATGAAGCACCCAAAACTGAACACAGGATTCAAAGTGCAGCCTTACCAGTGCTGAGTACAGCACTTGAGTCACAACACCCCCATGAAGTGCCACAGTTTTGGGACTGAGTAGCTGGAAAGTCGACCATCAGAAAAGGACTTGAGGGTGCTGTTGACAGTGGCTGAACATGAGCCAGCAGTGTGCTCAGGTGGCCAAAAAGGCCAATGGTATCCTGGCCTGGATCAGGAGCAGCATGGTCAACAGTACCAGGGAGGTGGTTCTTCCCCTGGACTCGGTGCTGGTGAGGCCACACCTTGAGTAAAGTGTACAGTTCTGGGCCCCTCAGTTCAGGAGGGATTTTGAGGTGCTGGAGCAGGTCCAGAGAAGAGCAAAGAGGCTGGTGCAGGGACTCGAGCATAAGTGCTATGAGGAGAGGCTAAGGGGGTTGGGATTGTTTAGCCTGGAGAAGAGGAGGCTCAGAGGAGATCTTATCGCCCTCTACAACTCCCTGGAAGGAGGTTGTAGTCAGGTGGGGGTGGTCTCCTCTCCCAGGCAACTAGCAGTAGGACAAGAGGGCACAGACTCAAGCTCTGCCAGGGGAAGTTTAGATTGGATATTAGGAAGAGATCTTTTAGACATTGGAATGGGCTGCCTGGGGAGGTGGTGGATTCAATGTCCCTGAAGGTTTTCAAGGTGAGACTGAATGTAGCACCTAGTGCCATGGTCTAGTAACCATGGTAGGATTGGACCCTATGACCTTTGAGGGCTCTTCCAACCCAGTTGATCCTATTATTCAAGATTCTATGATAGTTACCTGGTTCTTCTGCTTTCCTTTTTTTTTGAAAATAGGGCTTATGTTTCCTTTTTTCCAGTCATCGGGGACTTCACCTGATTGCCAGGATTTCTGTAAAATCATAGAGAGTGGCTTAGCAACTTCTTCAGCCAGTTCCCTCAGGACCTGAGAATTAATCTCATCAGGACCCATGGACTTAGGCACATTCAGGTTCCTGAGATGGTCTTGAACCTGATCCTCTTCTACAGTGGGTTTAGGGGTTTCATCCTCCCAGTCTCCACCTTCAACCTTTTTGGTCTGGTCAGTGTGGCTGAAGCAGTTGGAGTTGAAGACTTTTGTTTCCATGAAGGCCAAGGAAATTAATACATAGTATCTCAGTCTTTTATGTGTCCACTGTCACTAATTGAATTGCCTCTTTTAGCTGCATAACAACATGTTCCTTTCTCATTCTTTATATTTGTCGTGGGCAGAGCAGGAGCTTCAGGCAAAGTTCGTTAGAGAAGCTCTCCTGTTCAGTCCCGAGGTGCAGAAAGGACCCTCTTGCTTTCTAAACTCCTTCTCAGAGAGGAGCCTAGGTGTGGCTGGATCCAATCTTAGCCCCAGGCTTTCTCAGTGGTTTCTATCTAAAGGATTATACAGATATAATTGAACCTTTGTACAACCTTATCCCACAGGGATTAAGGATGGCAAACCAGATATATTGATATCAATATATATGATTATGAGAATGATTAGAAAAAAAGTTTTAATCAGAATGATTTTTTACACAGTATAGAAGCTACAACAACCATTATAATATAGTGCACTACAGAGCAATGTTGAAGCAATATTAAAGCAATTGTATTAAAGCTAGCACAACCAATTATTAAGTAGAGATTGATGTTACTCATCCATACCAATGACTGTGGGCACATCTCTTTCGCTCAGCCTCGAGGAATAACCTTGAGGGGCATCCCCACTCAAGGGAGGAATCCTCATACATACACACCAAGAAGAGGCATGTTAGAAGACCCTACCCTTAAAATTTAGGACTGGGCTTCTATAGTAATAAAGTGAGTGACTGTCAGTCTTAGCTTTGCTTTGCAAATAGGGCACTTATCAAGTTGTTTCACCCCATTCCATGGCAGACCATCCTGCTACAATATTCATCTATGTAAATAGAACCTCATCTGCCCTTGATGTCCTTTGGCAATTTGAATCTTACCTGAAATCTGGCTTTTCTGACAATATTCTGCATGCCCAGAATATTCTTCTATGGTCCTCTTTTGCTGCCTGTTCTCATGCAAATAGGGCACTTATCAAGTTGTTTCACCCCATTCCATGGCAGACCATCCTGCTACAATATTCATCTATGTAAATAGAACCTCATCTGCCCTTGATGTCCTTTGGCAATTTGAATCTTACCTGAAATCTGGCTTTTCTGACAATATTCTGCATGCCCAGAATATTCTTCTATGGTCCTCTTTTGCTGCCTGTTCTCATTTCCACCTACTGTGTAAGATCAATTGTACTGGGGCTCAGCCATGTGTTCCCATTTATTCAAGCTGGTCTTGTGATACATTGACTATTTTCCTGAAAATCTGGATGACTTTGAGCTTGGAGAAGATTGCCCTGAAGACTTTCCAGTTTTCTTTACGGCAGTTGCAGTAATTCCCCAACGGTTTCATCATTCAGACAAAGCCTTGCCTTGAATGCGCAGCAGTTGTCACTGCCATCTGGCTTTTGAGTTGTTCTTCATATACTGCTATGTTATTTACTGCTGCACAATAAATGCATAATACAATATTAAAAATATGTCAGACTTTCTTTTTTATATGACTATCCATCAGTTGTTTATTTTTCTCTGCATGTTCTTCAAGATTTGTTTGGGTGTTGCTCTGATATTGCTGTTGTGTAGGGGTCTGGACTATGCTCCAGTCTTAAAGCCATGCTCCCCAAGCGAGGTCCCCAAGAAGCAGGGAGTAGCAGTACTTTTCCCTTGACAGTGTTGTATTTCTAGTAGATATGAAACAAATCTACATGTCTTGAATCTGTTTTGTATATGGGGGTATCTATTAACATGGAAGACTTACCTGAAAGGAACTCTTGCAGACTCTTGCACAAATAGGAAGCTGTGGACTTGCCACAGTTGCAGTGGATGAAGAAGAATTTCCCATGTGTGACAATCACAAATACTGATGGGAAAACAAAAACTCTTAAAGAACCAGCTCTGAGCCCATCAGAGCACACCTGTGCAAGTAAAGGTGAATCTGGAAGGAGAGGAGGTAATACAGCCCCATACGAGCAATTTACAAGGTGCTGTACTTTTAGACTTTGGAAAATGCTCAAAACACAGCCTCAGGTTTCATGGGAAATGAGATTGTCAACATAATTCTGAACCAACCTCCATGTGAAGAAAGGCCAACTCACCAGCTATCAGACTTGATCAGCAGTTTGTACTGGAAGGCCCCAGGAGATATCCACACAGTTTAAAGACTGGCTTGATATATTCAGTGAAGAGCAGCTTTCCACGTGTGTGTGTGAGTTTGTAGGTGTTTTTTAAGGAATTTGTTCTCATAAGCTATTTTGTGCAGTATTAAGTTTCATTCTTTAAGACATTTATTTGCCTTTAATTTAAATGAACAATTCCAGAGAACAGGTATGATTTTTTTCATTTGGTTTGGTTTCCTTTGGTTTCATTCCAGTCCTGCAGCTTGTATAATTGCCACACTTTCATTAATGGATATGTCTTCTTAAGCTGTTTGTGAACTCTCATTTATGGATGTCTTCTTATGCTGTTTGTAAACTCAAAGAGGGAACATCCATATGACTGCTAGATGTTTCTCTTATTTAGTGCAACATACCCCTTCATGGCATATGCTCTCTATTTCCTTTCTTCCTTTTGCACCGTTAAGTGACATTTCTTTACCATGAGAAATAAACTGCCTAGCAGCTCCTGTTCCTCACCTATCTATATCAAGTGGATTTTTATTGCTCCTTTGTATTGACTACATTACTGCTGTTTTCCATTAAGCTGAAATTTCATCACATTTCTACAAGTTCTTTCCTCAAGGTTACTGCTAAAAAGGCTTTAACTAATTCACCCTAGTTCTCCTTTTTCAAGGCTCTTTTCAGATGTCTGTCTTTTCAGAAGGCCTATGAGCCACTTGTAGGCACAAGTGCAAGGTACCTTTGATATGAGAGCCAATTCCTCTGACATAATGTTTTACTGACTCTACAAATGAATCTTTTCTGACTTCCTTTTCAGAAGCTTTTCTGATCCTGAGCATAGCTCTTCTTTCTTCTGAAACCCCTTTCTTCTAGTACTTTAAAAAACTTAGGGTGTTGTGCATGATCTCCCATTTAGCAGACTCTATTCCCAATTTTTAAATGAATAGAGACTGAATGTTACTTTTTTTCTGGTTTAGTACAGTTCTTCTAGCATCACCCACTTTGGAGTCTTACAGTATGTTCAGTTTTAGTGGGTAAAATTAATGTGCACTAAGGTTTGCAGTTTGCCTTCAAAGTGAGATGAATATTACACCACTGAGGGAAGGACAAACTGAGGCATGGAGAAATGCTGAAACTGTGTAGCTATATATGAAATAAAATCCATATAATCTGAAGCACAGAACAATGATCTGTTTATATAGTTAATTTTGGTTTAGTTGCTATAAGCATATTTCCAGTCACTGAAATCCTAGGTGTTGATCTTGACTCTCATTATAGCCAAAAGAATACACTGCAATCAATAAATGGCTCTGACTGGAGCTCCCTTGTTGTTTAAATTAAATTAGAGCAACCTAATAGCTACAGGTGGATAAACAACAAGCATACCATTGCAAGGGCAGACTGAGGCTTATCAAAATAGCCTTCTGCTCTGTGAACACAGCTTGGCTTGGAGGATATTCTACTGAGCAGAACAAGGAGTCTGAGACTACCCAGTTAAGCCCAATGGCATTAAATCAACTTGCACCAATTCCCCCTAAGGTTTGTTATGTTTTTCATGCTTGGCCTGCAGAGGTGCAGCTCAAAAGCTAACAAGAAATATTATACAATGCCAAATAACCTGTCAAAGTTTCCCAAGGTTGTATTTTCTCTGCCTTTCCTTTTTACTCACAACTCTTGACTGCGTCAGTCTGTGTTTTACTGGGTCTTTGCTCTTTTTATTCTAAATTGAACTTTTAAATTTGAATATCATAACTAAAATATTCTATCTGTCCCCTCAGCTTAGGAAATGTGATTTAAACAAAATTAAAGGTCCATCATGGCCAGGTGAGTGGGTAGTACATGGTATGTCTTTTGATTTTAAGTTTTAGGGTTTTAGGCATTCAGTCAGATGCAGTAGGTTCAGACTTATGGAATCTGGAGAAAAAACATTTTGGCTTCATTTTCTAAAAATGTTACAGATAGAATATACTGTTTGAGTAAATTATACTAATAAACATATTAAAGAAGGAAAACAAATATTAATAAATAAAGAAAAGAGATGGAATAATGAGTTTCCTTGGTCCTGGAAAGCATGATTCAAGGCTTGGGTCATGTTTACTTGGGTTATGAGGTCTCTCTTGAGCTATGTGTAGGAAAAGCAGGCATCAGAAACACTACTTCTGAGAAAAGGTTTGTTCAGCTGGACTTTTCCTTGCTCATTTGAGGACTGAAATATAAAATGACCATGGAAACAATCAGATCCCAGTCCTTTTTCTATTGCTCCAGAAACAGAATATACCTACTCAGAAGTGGAAGCCTACATCCCTTCTCTTAAACCCTTCCCAAAGCCCCACATCATGAAAGGGTGTAAGGCTGGGTTATACAGGAGTCATACCTCTCACTTCAGACTACTTTTTGTAGCAGTGGGATTTAGATTGCTCATACGGGGTACCTGTATGCTTCTGTCCTGCTGGGTTACCAATGCTGCACCCAGAAACTCACCTCTCAGCTACCAGCAGTGTCTGTGCTCAGCTATTCATCTCATGAGAGATTTCCCTGTTAGCAGCCAGGTGTGCAGAGCACCCAGAGCACCTCCTGCAGTCAGCTCTAGCAATTAGAAGGGTCAGTTATGTCCCTGCCTTTAGCAAAGCTCGAGGGTTGGGATGGTTTTGTGGCATCATGGTTTGGAATCTCTTCCCCTTCTCCCCCAGATATTGTAACATTTTGGACACCAAATGTATGGTGCAGTTCTCTTAGAGCCTGTCTTGCAAGGGTGCCTGGGGCCAGGATGTGGCTTCTAATATGAAAACAAACTAGTTAAATGCTACCACAAGTTGCTCCACAAAACTACCACCCAGCCTAGTATGGCTGGCAGGCATGTTTCTTTAGATTTAGTGAAGTTAATTTTTGGCTTGGAGGTACAATGTGAAAAATGGGTTCTTCCCCTGTGTCCTGTGGAGGAAGGGGAAGCTGCTGTCATCTATCCCTTCCCCAGGCTCTGGCACTGGGAGTGTTAAGAGGCTTGTTTGTTGTTTTGTTGGTGCTGACAACACCACTGCTGTTTTTTGAAGAATCTCACTTGCCAGTGCCTCTTTAGCATCCCCCTTCCTTTGCCTTAATCCACCCCACCTTCTCCTCCATCTCTTCCTACACTTTTTTTGGTGATGCCACTGAGCTGGACTGGCCACCTATTCCTTGTCACACCTACATAAACCCTCCTAAAAATGAGACTCTGTTGCAGCAATAGAATCTGAAATGTGACATTTGATTTCAGCAGCTCAATTGGTTCATCTGCCTGCAGAGCTACACACTTTCCTGCCAGCTTGACAGGGCTGAGCTGACCCTTCAAGGCCAGGTCTAGTAAACATGGGATGTAGTTTCACTACGAATCAGCTGAGAGCTGGAAGAAATGGCAGGAGCCCATGGAAAATATCCCATAGAATTCAGTGAGGTTAAATTAAATGTGAACTATTGACATTTTTTTTTTAAATATTTCATTCTTCAAGCTGGAGATTTTTAACAGCAGAGAAAAAAAGCAAATTCCTTTTTGTTCCCCAGCAGCAGGAAAGAGGTCACTTCCAGACTGTATTCCAGCCTTTCTCACCAATCTTTTCTATTGGCCTGAAATTAAAATTCTTGTCTTTCTGCTTGAACACACATTAACTACAGCATTAGGAGATGTCACTTCTGTAATCATTCTATCACTATCAACCAGGATTATTTGGCAAAGGAGATAATTATCCATCAGATTGAAAGGCTGGTTTACAACCACCCACTCTAACCTCACACATTCTTTTTGACAGGACTTCTTCCCAAGAAGATTCTATGTGCTTGCAGAGTGCTCCAATGTTCACAGTGCTTGGTCAGCCTAGGCATTCATACTTCAAGCTAAAATAGATTGAAGAAAGTTTTTACAATTAGTGTACAACTCATAGAGTGCTGTATTTCTTCTCATGCTGTGGCAGCTCTTTTGGTTCTACTCATAAGTTGCTTCAGTGGCTGAACTCACAGATAGCTTTGCTTTTAAATTGTACTAGGTGTGGCCCATAGGTTGTCAGCTCCCCTAAGAGGAAGTGTGCTGTTAAATATTTAAGGTTTTATTTTATTTTATTCCTTTTTAATTTTTTTCTTTTGCCTTAGGAGAGAGATTTCTTACTCTTCTGGCTTCTTCACTGAGATGCAGTCCTCAGAGTCTGACAATCTGTCAACAACTTCTTGAAGTATTTATGGTGGGGGTGGAAGTGGAAAATTTGTTCAAGTTCATGACCACTTTTTCTTGGAACTGATCATCTGGGTTCCCATCACCCACTTCAAAGCTAGATTCAATTTTAAAACTTGTTAGCTAAAGCACTGTGTGCAATGCTATGGCTAAAAGAATTCTTCCAAAAAAAGTATCCTGGAAAACCGTGCACCCCATGTTCAGCAGATGTTTTATTTAATGCAGTTTATTTTCTTTAGAATTTCTGCCCCATCCTCCCCTTGCTTTTTATCTTACAGGTTTGCATGTGTACATGTTCTCTCTGTGATGTAGATGAACATCTTCTTTAAAGACTGGGCTGTTTCTTATTCTTTTCCTCTTCTTTATCAATAAACTCCAAAACGCTCAATTTTGTGTCCAACTTTGAAACTGATGATGTCAGGCCAAGTTCAAACTGAGCAGCATATGTGAGCATGTGATACTTTAAAGGACGATTTGCCAACTCATGACCATTGAAGCTGTGTTTTAGAGACTTAAAACTGAAATCTCGCCAAGGAAAACAACTTCATGAGATTTTATTACAGTCTATTCCTAAAGGAGGGATGATGGCTCCATGGATATTACCTCTAAGCTCTTCTATCCACCTTTACTTTGCTCATTGCTGCCACAGGTTTTACACTGTGAAACCAGATGAAGCATAGGTGCCATCTGCTTTTCAAATATAGAGCTGATCAGACCAACAAATTCCGGTTCAAAGAAAGATTCTCTCAAAAATGCAGATGTTTGGTGCATGGAACAGCTTTCGTGCTTCAATAGCTATTAATTTTCCACACTACAATATACAATATTTTTTTTCTGAACAGCACATAGAAAACAGGCATATTCCGGACCTGCTACTGGGTAGAAACTGAGCTCTGCATTATGTATGAGCATCATTCCCACTCTGCCTACATTACTCTTATACTTTTCTAAATTCACAAAATTATTTAGAATTCAGTTATTTAGGCATGCAGTGGTTACATGAAAATGAACAATATATCATCACCACAAGAGAAAACACAAATATATAAGCCTGCCCCCCTGCCCCCAATATCTACACAGATCTCAACATAATACATATGTCTTTAGTGAAAATGAGCTTCTGACAAAATGTCTGTACTGCAAAGAGCTTCTGACACAAGGCAATGAGGTGAAGAATCTGGGTGCTTAGGCCTGTGGCAGTCATGTTGCAAGGTGGAAGTCTGGGCACTGGGACTCCTGCATGGCTTACCTATTGTGAAGTCAAGACCTCCATCGGTCACTGCTGAGGCACTCATCAGTGCCTCTGAGGGCTCCTGGTCATCTAGGTCGTCGCTCAGGGCAGAAGGGTAGAGGATGCCATGGCTAAAACAAAGCATAATGTTTTTTTCCGGATGTTGAAGTTTCAGAATTAAAATGAAGATTTTTGAACAGTGACACATAACCAGTGCCCTTGCAATGCTGTTGGCAGGAAAGCCAGAGAGTCAAGATACCGAGAACAAGTTTGAGGGGCAAAGAAAAAGCAAGGAAGATTTCTTAATGGTATTGGTGCTGTGCATGTCTGTGAATATATGAATCATTTACTCTTTCAATATAGGAAATCAACACCACCTTTAGTTCAACTCAACTTCATGCCCATTGTTCTTCAAACACTATTCAGGAACTGCATAAGATGTTAAAGTTCAGTGTTGGTCAGAGAACAAGACAGTTCAAAGCCAACCATGGGAGTGGGTGGGGAGTCCAAATACACAAGGAAGCAGAGTCATGCTCTTTGGGGCTGGGTTTTCAGGCAGGTGTGCAGTCATTCTCCCCAGTTTGAGTGGCCTAGATTCAAGCTCCTTGCCACCTGGGAGCCACATTGCTGAGCCCTGACAGTGAGCTTCATCCTTCACCTGCTCCTCTCTGATTTTACAAGACTCACGTTGGCTCTCAGATTTCTAGTCACATAATATAGCTTTAGCCTCCTTGCCTGCCTTCACATACTTCCCTTTCTCATGAGTGGATTCTGCAAAAGAACATGCCATTCTCCCTGCTGCAGAGACAATAATTGCTCCTTGTTTTTTTTCTCCTTCTAGAAACCTCCATCATCTGCAATGCAGCCCATTCTGCGGGAACCAGCTGCTCCTTGCAAATGGATGAAGCAAAGATTTATTATCAACAGAACATGTGGAAATTAGAAAATGGACTAATGGAAACCATTAATGTCCTCTTCTCAACAATCAGATGAATGGTAGATCAATGCAGTATATTAATATATAGGAAATGATTTAAGATGATATAAACATTAAGTCTCAGATATTAGATGGGGAAAAAAGCAAGCAAGACAAGGACAACACTCTACCTATGAAAAAATAAACCACCATATTTTAGGGCATATTTCCTGTCCAGCATTTTGATATCTTTGAAGAGATAATATTGAAAATCTGCTCTGTATCCTTTCATAATACCATCTAACTTTGATATGAAACAATCTGCTTCCTTACAAAGCAAATTTTAGTGTAAGTCTGTAACAATGAAAAAATTCTTTGTATGCTACAGGTAAAATAATGATAATAATAGTTATAGTTTGCAGACAGTAGTTGTCACTATTTTAATGTCAGTGACTCTTTTGTTTGCTGCTTGAGTATAACATTGTAAAAAGAAATTACTAAATATGATTGATATAACAGTTGCAGAACCCACACACATTCTACGTAAACCTCAAAGGAAAACCTCAAAGAAGAGAAGAAAAAACTATAAAGGAAAATTACTGCAGAAGTAATTTATGCTAACCTGGTATCATGCATAAAAATAATATCTGTAAGTGAATGATTCTTAAGCTTTAGGGACTAATTATGTTTTCTATGAGGTCACACGTTTTTGGAAAATATAAGAAGCTTTCAGATTCAAGAAATTTTGCTTCTCAACTAAAACTTTGGGGAGGTCAGTCCATTCACATCTTCAGGACTTGTTTTTAATCAAAATTCCTCAATAAATTCCTGTTGAACTGCTTTGTGTTGTTACCTGTGGGAGCATTTACGAAGGCAGATGATGATTTGAACTACCACAAATCCCATAAATGAGAGGTCAGAAAGGTTAGATCATGGCAGTTCAGTGAAGAAATGAAAACAAACCATAAATTATCTCCACCAGAAGGACAGCCTGTTCAGCCAGATGTCACAGGCTTTGTTTTTCAATTGCTCACAGCTCTCCAACACTCTATCACATTGCTTGGTTTTAACCACTTGCAATAGGTTGCTATGATCAGGAAAGTTCAAGACTCACAAGTACATATTTAATATGCCAAGCAATAGTTGGGTAACTGAGGGAATTCTAATTGAATTTAATGAGTTTGAATACATTGAAATATACACAATAAATTGGTGGATTTAATTTTTTTCAAGTTACAGCTAGTAGAGAAAAAATGTGAATATCAATAGTTCACTTAATTTGGAATGAGGTGTTGACAAAGAGTGGTTAAAATAATCTTGTCTGTTAGTATTCTTAGGGCATACGCACACAAAAATTAAGCTAGCAAATCTTAGAAGCTGTTTCTTGTTACTTGGGCAGTTTATAGAAAAATAGAATAGGGAGGACCCTGTCTAAAGGATTCAATGTCACACCATTATGATGGGTATGGATTTATTTCATAAGGTTGGATGTTATAAGTGCCTTCATTGCAGTTAAATTATACTTCAGTATAGCTAAGTGTACCATTAAAATCATGTATTACTGACAGAGGCAATATTTATTTAATTTAATTTTATGGCACATATTTCAAGCAGGACAAGAAGAAATATAGCATGACCTTCCCCATGGCCAGGAAGTTTATTAGCAGTGTCAAAAAGACTCAGAATCAAACTGTACCCATTAACACCAAAACCACAGGCATTATGGGATGTCTTATACTAAGAGAGGGTAGACAGAGGACAGAAACGACATGGAGCTCTCCTGGTCCATGAAAAGGATGGTGATATCAAGCACAGAGAGAACTCAAAAGGTGCCGCAGAGATCCTGGAATAATGTAGGTTCTGGTCTGTAGAGGAGCCTAATTCTGGTTCAAAAATGCTGAACAAAAGCATAGCAGAGAAATGAAAAAAAATATATATTTGAGAGAGAATGCAGTGAAAAGCAGAATCATAGAATCATAGATTCAACCA
>NW_008666625.1:10867-26113 GCF_000695815.1 Acanthisitta chloris | reverse complement strand
CTGCACATCCCGGGTCTGAGCTCCTTCGCTGCCCCCCGGCCCTGCTCCCTTCGGGTCCCGTGGGGAACGGGAGCAGCTCCCGTCGAGGGTCCCACCCGGGAATACTCCCCCGCCGAGGGATGCTCCATCCGTCCCCGAGTGTTCCCGCGGTCCCAGGGAGCTACAGAGCCACCGGAGCCCTGGGGCAGTGTGGTCTGACCTCCCTGCACGTTTTCCCTCCTGGGAAGGTCCATGCCCAGGGAGCTCCGGTGGTTCCCAGGCTCCGGGTTTAGCTCCCTGGGGGAGGGAGGAGAGAGCTGTTCCTGCAGGAGGGCAGCCAACTGCCCTGGAAAACACTCCGCGGAATGAAGGAGAGGAAACAAAACCGAAAGTGGCCTCTGAGGAATGTTGGTTTGAGCCTCCCACCGGCGGCCTCAGGTGCTGTGTTTGTGTCGGGACCTGAGGAGCAGTGCTCCTAGGGCTGGGACGGACTGTGTGGGCACATCCTTCCTGCCCCTGGGGGAGGGAAGTGTGGGGCTTGAGATGGGGAAAGTTCCTGGAGGTAAAATTCTGTCTAGAGGCACAGGTATGTGCTGGCAGTGACTTCCAACACCTCTCTGCTTTCCTGATGTCCTTCCTTCCTGGTGTCCATCCTTCCTTTCTTCCTTCCTTCCTTCCTGGTGTCCATCCTTCCCTGTGCCTTCACACTTTCTCAGAATCTTTGCTGTAAGTCAGCACTGAGGGCTCCGTGTCCTGCACTTCCCTTTATGAATCACAGTGCAGCAGAACAGGGATACTTTGCTCCAGGACTCACATTTGTCCTGTGCACAATTCTGTTCTCCAAGGCCTGATGAATCTGGCAGACTGGGAGATGAGCAGATCTGCCTGTCGGGGGGTTGTGACTCATGCCCTGAAGCAGCTGCAGTCAATGCCAGAGGGCTCCAGGTTGTGCAGGGCTCAGGCCTGGAGTGTGGTCACAGGCTAATTTCTGTGCCTCAGGGACCATTGGGGTCCTGGTGGGAAAGTTGATGTAATGGTGTTAATTTTATCCATGGGGTAGTGATAGTTGGTGCAGCAGTTGAAGCAGCTGGTGGACAGGGCTGGGCCCCCAAATCTCACTTGGGGCTCCGTTAATTTTAAGGTTCTTAACCCATGGAGGCAGTTCTTCCCTGTGAGCTTGGGTCCCTGGAGCTTTCCCAGGGAGAATTTCCTTGTCAGCTTCCTGGCAGGTTCTGGCTCCTGTGCAGGTTCCAGGCTGGATCCTTCTCCTCCTGCTTCAGCACTGGAGGATGTGGAAGCCTCTTATAAAGAAATACCTCAAATCATTGGGAAAATGCCATTTTGGGATGGCAGTGTCCTTGTGCACGGTTGGGATGTGCTGGCACCTCCAGGGAGTTGCTGTGAGTGTGGAACAGCCCTCGCTGAGTCAGTCATGCCCATGGCCTGGAGGCTCCAGGCCTGGCTTGGCTGTGGGTCACTCCTTGGCTTGGCACTGGCTGCCTGGGGATTGTCAGGGCTTGGTGAGCAGCGAGAGGCTTTCCCACTGCTGTTCCCATGAAGTGAGTGCATCCTGGTTAGGCTCCTCCGGAACAGACGTCATTCCTGGCCGGCTCCCAGAGCAGCCCTGGCAGGAGGGGGGCAGTGGGCTGAGGGGCACTGTGTCCTTCTGGGCTGGCCCAGAGATGGCTTTGCTATTCCTGTTCTGCCTGTGCATGGGCCCTTGGGTTTCCCAGGTGACAAACCCATCCCATTTTACTCATCTGTAATTATTCTATGATCCTGTGATAATAGCAGGAGCAGCAGAGGCTGCTCGTGGAGTTGTTTGCTCCCCCATGCATCTGCAGAGGCTTTGAGTATCTGACATAGGCAGTTGCTTTATGCAGCAGGAGAAGGTGATCTGCACCTCCAGTTCTAGCCTTTTTTCTTAACATGAAATCTGCTTTTTTTAGGGTGAATCATGGTGGAGATGCAGTTGTTTTCCCATGGAATTCTTATAGCTGGCTGGCTTCCTTCTTTCAAAAGGAATTGCCTCTTTCAAAGAAGGCGATCTCTGGCTGATTCTAGACCCTTCCATGGGTTTTCACAGAAGTTGTGCTGTGGCCCTGCCGGGAGCGATGGGGCCATTGCTGGGAATTAGGTTAATTCCAGGCTCTGGGAGTGAGGTGTGTTACATAACAGCACAATTAAAGTTGGGGCTCGGCTGCTGCTGCTCTCACTCCTGGCTGCAGGGGAGGTTTGGGCCAGTTCTTGGGCCACATTTTAGTTTTTGTGGCTCTTTTGGTCTACCTTGACTTTGCCCTCGGGTGCAGGGAATGTCCTGGGGGTAAACTGAAGTCAGTATGGGGTTTGTGCACCTTCCGGGTCAGTTCTGCTGCTGCTCTTTGCTCCTGGGGAGACTCAGGTTGCTCTTAGGTTTCCCTGGGTGAGTCCTTAGCCCCTCCGTGCAGATATCTGCCTGTACAGGCACTGATTTCCCAGGCCAGGGGCTGGGTGTGAGTGCTGCCATCAGCTGTGCTGCAGTGTGGAGCAACCCGCCGGGTGTGCGTTGGGGGGAGCTGATGTGCCAGGAACGTGCTCTGCTCTGCCTCCAGCAGGGCCAGCAACCCTGCCTGGCTGTGGGGTCACCGTGTGTGTGATCCTGCACCAGGGACTGGGAACACAGGCAGTGTCTAGCCATGGTTAGAGAGAGAAAGAGAGAGCATAGAATCATAGAGGTCAGAAGGGACTCCCAAAGATCATCAGTCCAACTCCTGCCCTGCACAGGATACCCCAACAATCCTCCCTGTGCCTAAGAGCATTGATCAAACACTCCTGGAGCTCTGTCAGCCTTGGGGCCATGACCACTGCTGTGAGGAGTTGTTCCTGTGTCCAGACACCCTCTGGGGGAAGAACCTTGTCCTGATATCCGACCTAACCCTGTTCCAGTGTCCAAACACTCCTTGGGGGAAAGAACCTTGTCCTGATATCCAACCTAGCCCTGTTCCAGTGCCAAAACACCCACTGGGGGAAGAACCGTGTCCTGATATCCAGCCTAAACCTCCCCTGACACAGTTCCAGCCATTCCCTGAGTCCTGTCACTGGTCACAGATTGCTCAGCTCCTGCCCCTCTGCATCCCCTCAGGAGGAAGTCGTAGGTATCTATTCCTTTGGCTCTAAATCCTCAGTGTCACTCCTAACCTGAGGAAGGGTCTCTAAAGTGAACCCCATGTACCTCTTCTGACTCACAGAATGTTTGGCTTCTCCTCCAAGTCCTGGAAGAAGGGTGGGAGAGGATTGTATGTCCAGTGGTAAACATGATGGCTAATTTTAAGCTCTAGACATCTGCCTGCTGCAAACTGAATTGAGATCACCAAACTTATTTTATCCTAGCAGCTGAGTAACATCTGACAGCTGAGAATCTGGGTGGGATTTCACCCCAAAAACACTGGATAAAGGCTCCATGTCCTAGTAAGGAAAAAGTCTCTGCAAGAGCTGCTCAGAAAAGGCAGGTGTGTTCCTTTTGTCAGAGCATCACAGGAGAGATTGCTTGGCCAGGACAGAATTTTGGAGCCTTCCTTAAATCCTGCCTATTTTAGGGTTTTGTCACTGTTTCATAACGGAGCAGGCGGGGAAGTGGGAGTGAGGGTCAGGAGAGCTGGGAGAGAGCGGCGCTGCCACCTGCTTGGGTGCTGGATTTCCGTCCTGGGTGGTTCTACTGTGGCACAAACCTGCGCAGGGCTGTGCCAGCACACCTGGAATGAGATCCCCAAAGGTTCCTGTGGCAGCAGATCAGGTGTGCAGGGGGTGGGTCTGCGTGGGGCTCGTGGGGAGCTGCAGTAGGAGGGAGGAAGCTGCGATCGGCACTCGAGTGGGGGCAGCATGTGGAAGCTCTGAGGAGGAGGCAGGAGCTGTGAGGCAAACGTGGGATTGTGTCACTGCGCGGGATGGCTCCTCCAGCACTGCTGTGCTGGGAACAGCAGGGGCTGAGCCTTCAGCAGGGCACAGGGAGGAGAAGGAGCCTTGTGCTGGGTTTAGCCATCAGCAGGGCAAAGGGAGGAGAAGGAGCCTTGTGCTGGGAACAGCAGGGGCTGAGCCTTCAGCAGGGCACGGGGAGGAGAAGGAGCCTTGTGCTGGGAACAGCAGGGGCTGAGCCTTCAGCAGGGCACGGGGAGGAGAAGGAGCCTTGTGCTGGGAACAGCAGGGGCTGAGCCTTCAGCAGGGCACAGGGAGGAGAAGGAGCCTCATGCTGGTTCCTCTCCCACCAGGCAGGCACTGAGCTCCATCCTCTGAGCCTGGGTGTGCAAGGGCAGCGTCAGTGCAGCTGCTCCTTGTCTTGGTTAGTCTCAAGCTGTGCCAGAGGAGGCTCAGCTTGGACATCAGGAGGAATTTCTCCATGGAAAGGGTTGTCAGACATTGAAAGGGGCTGCCCAGGGAGGTGGTGGAGTCACCATCTCTGGAGGAGTTCAAGGAACAACTGGCCGTGGCACTCAGTGCTCTGGTCTAGTGGGCAGGATAGTGATGGGTCACAGGCTGGACTCTATCTCGGAGGTCTTTTCCAACCTGAATGATTCTGTGGTGGCAGGTTCCCTGGGGTGACAGGGACTGGAGCACTTCAAGCATTAGGAATCCTGACAGCATAAAAGAGAAGACAAGAATTGCCTCTCTCACGGGGGAAGTTACTCCCACAGCCCCTCCTGCGCCCGTGGCGCACGCGAGCAATGAAAGACAAGCTTCTTCCCCAGCTCCTTGGTGCAGCTCTTCCCCGTTTCTGCATCCAGCATGGAGCAGCCCCGAGAAGACACCAACCCTGTCACAAAGGCTGCCATTGAGCTGGGGGTATTTTTAGCAAAGCGTGATTCTTCTTCAGTGTCAAAGTAGCAAGTGGGGAGCGCAGGGCCCAGTGGCGCAGGAGGCAGAATGAGCTCATTCAGGCTGCAGCATCTGTTTGGGGTGAAACAATCCCCAGTGAGATCAGGGTCTGCAGCTCTCCTTGTTGGAGCTGGAGCCGTGGTAAACAAGGGCTGTGTGCTCCTATGCCAGCAGGCACAAGGGGCAGAGCTGCCTCTGCCCTGTGGCTGGGAGCTCTCACCTCAGCCTGGCCCCTCCAGCAGCTCTTTGCCCTCGTGCTGGGAGGGGATTTGCTGCTGCTTTCACAGTCTCCATCCTTAAACGTCTTCAGGCCGTGTGAGCAGCAAAGATACCTGTGCTCTTCTTCCTGCCAGTGTTGCCTCAGGCTCTGACTTGTGATACATCATCTGTGTTCAGGTGCTCAGAAGGAAAACAGACCAATACAGAGTAGAAACCAGCAATCCTTTTTGTGGGTGTTTCTGTGGCATCTCGAGCACTGGCGCTTTGTGGAAGTTCATCTTGCCATGGACCTGTTTTCTTGGTCCCGTTTTCCTAGCTCTTCCCAGCAGTTTGTTGCAGATGGGATGCTCTGGCACACAGTCTTTGGCTGTGTCCATTAGCTGATGATTCCTCATGACATGACAGGTACAGTTGCTCAGAGACTTGTGGCCCAGTGCCTGCTGTGCTGGGCTGGTTGTGGTGGTGGCTCAGGTGAGTTCTGCCATTAAGGCTGTTCACCCTCTTCTTTGGACTGTGCAACAGAGACCTTCTGAGGGAAGGAACTTCACAGGATCTGTGATTTTCTTTTTCGTTTATGACTGCGGAAACAAGAGAATTACGTTTTGGTTTTTGATTGTGGACCTGGTTTGGTTTCAGGTTCCAGAAGTGGAGAATTGCTGAGCAGTTTTTCCACTATTTGGATGTTTGATCTGTAATATTCAAAAGGGCTGCTTGTGTTTGGAAAGATTTTAATCATACAGAGTCTGAGTCCTGATGCTTGTGATAGGGATTCATCCCACAGGCCCATCCTCGTGGTCGATGGTGGAGCCTGGAGGGTGCTGAGCTGCACTGTTGGGTGCTGCAATACAGGTGTGATGCTGGGAGGGCTAGGATGGAGGAGGAATGGCAGTTTCCCATCTCCAGTGGGTGAGTCCATCACTTGCTGAGCTGGGAGCCAGGACAAGGCTCTCGGGAGGCAGTGAGGGCTGTGTGCTGCCCCTTGCTCTGCCCAGTGGTTGTTCATCTCCTTTGGGATGAGCACAGAGCTGTGGCTCTGGGCTCTCTGGGGGTTTGGCTCTGTGTCTGGGCCCTGCCTGGGCTGCAGCCCACAGCAGAAGTGCAAACTGAAAGTGCAGAGCACACTTCCCAGCTCCCTGTGTCCATTGTTCTGCCAGCTGGGAATCTGCCGTGGCTCAGGGAAAACAACCCCTGCATGGGGTGGTTGTGTGGGAATGGCCAATGGCAGCCTAAGCCAGGCTGAAAACATGGGAACTTGTTCCAACACAATTCCCTTTGTTCCCTCTCTGGCCTGCCTGCTGAGCACTGCCCCTGTTCCCTGCTCAGCACTGTGGGACGCGCTCGGCCTGCCTGGCTGAAAGGGTGAAGGGAGAGGAGAGGAGGCCTTGCTTTCCCTGAGGAGAAGCTTTGCGTGGCTGAAAGGGTGAAGGGAGAGGAGAGAAGGCCTTGCTTTCCCTGAGGAGAGGCTTTGCTTTCAGGAGTTTAAGGGAAGCTGCTTTAAACCATATGTTGTGTGTTTTAAAATGTCCCAAACTGTCTCTGCAAATGCTTGCTCTCGAGTGTGAGGACTATTTCTGGACCTGTTGCCAAGGCAGTGCCAAGCTTCTGCTGGAGGTTTGCACCATATTTCTCTTTGATTTAACTGTCTTTTGAACATGGAAATTGTTCTTGGCCCTGTCTGGTAAGTCCTGGGGACTCCTGGGAGAGACAGTGCTGTCTCCTGTGCTCTGGGGGATGCAGCAGAGGTGGATAAACCCCACACCAGGGAGCTCTGCTGGACTCTCTGAGGGGACCCAAAGGTGGCTTTAGGCTGCTGTTGCATCCCTGAAATATTTGGCCAGGAAATATCCCTGAGTATCCCCGTTCATGGCTCGGGTAAAGCACTGGGAGGCAGCGGATTGTGAGGTGTGCTGCTTCCTCCTGGCAGCGTGTGCTGGGGAGAGCTGTGACAACCAACTACGAGCATTGGGAGCATTGAAGAGATGCTGAGGTTGCTTGGGGATCGAGTGCTCATTGTGGTCAGAATCTCTGGTGCTCAGTTCCTCTGAATATGTGCTGTTCTGCTTCCTTTCAGAGAAGCAGAAGCGTTCAAGGAGCAAGGAAACGCATACTATGCCAAGAAAGATTACAACGAGGCGTACAACTACTACACAAAAGCCATAGGTGAGAGCAGCTGATGGCAATATCAATCTTTGCTCAGTACCATGTGTAAAAATCAGAGCTGGTTGCTGATTTCAGGCACACCGGTGAGGTTTCTGACAGCACATGCTGCATGGAAACTTCTTGCCTGCTTTAATTGCCCTGGGAAATGTCACCAATCGATAACACCAGTCAGGGCCAATGTTCTTAATAAGTGCCACAAGCTGTGTAACTGCTGCATTACACTGACAGTGAGTCTTGCATCGTCCCCAGATACCTGTCCCAATAATGCCAGTTATTACGGGAACAGAGCTGCCACGCTCATGATGCTGGGGAGGTTCCGAGAGGCGCTGGCAGACGCGCAACAGTCGGTCAGGTTGGACGACAGCTTTGTACGGGTATGTGGAGAGCTCCAGGCTCCTCGTTCAGTGCCTTGTCTGCACCTGCTGCAGCTCTTTGAGATCCCTTTTACCTGTCTTCCCAGGGCCATCTACGGGAAGGGAAGTGTCACCTTTCCCTAGGGAATGCCATGGCTGCCAGTCGCTGCTTTCAGCGAGTTTTAGAACTGGATCATAAGAACACTCAGGCGCAGCAGGAGGTAAGGGGGTCTGCAAATTTACCTGTCTCCAGTAGCTGCTGAGGAATCTGAGCCTGTCTTTGCCCCAGCTCTCTGAGGAGAAGTGCAGAGTGGTGTAAGGCAGCTGCCACTGGTGTCTCTGTCACAGGGCACATTTTCCTGGACTTGGTTTGGTCACTGAATTTCAAAGTGATTTTAATGCTGGCAAAAGTATTCATGTCATCTGCATTATTGGTTCATGGTCTGCAGTAGTTTTGGCTCTGACATGAGGGATTGGCTGCTCAAATGCTGCTTGGTGGCATTTCAGAGCAGAGACTGTCCTGCAGCACTGGTGTGTTCTGTCTTTCAGCTGAAGAATGCCACGACAGTGCTGGAGTACGAAAAAATAGCTGAAGTGGATTTTGAGAAGCGAGATTTCAGGAAGGTGAGATGAACCTGTTTGTTGTAGCACTGTGAACTGACAGATCTGGCCTGGCCCCTGCAGCCAGGTGTGTGTGTGTGATGTTCCTGTGTGGGAGGTGCTGTGCCACGTGTTGAAGCAGAGCTGTCTGGGGAGCTGTGTCAGCTGTGGAAGTGGCAGAGCTCGTGCTCCCTGAGCTCTGACCGCGTGACGAGCGAGGAGGTGACTGGCTCAGGCTGAATGTCCTCTGTCTCTGTTTGCTTTGCGGGGTGAGTGGAGCCATGAGTGAGCTATTTGAGGCAGATTTTGTCAGCAGCAGCATTTCATCATGCTTTGCTCCTAAAATGCCAGTCCAGGATTCTTCTCTCTCAGCTCTTTAAACCCAAAGGCAGACTGTCTGCCAGTGAGGGCCATGCAAGGAGGATGCTCATCTGTGTGGGGCATTCTCCTTACTGCTTCCACATCTTTCTTCCCAAGGGCTGTAACAGAAGGCAGCTGGTGCTGACCTGATAGAACAAGAAATGACAGCATGAAATCTGAAAGGCACCAAGCACTTCTGCACATAAACAGTTGCATGAGTGGATGCATGTAATGCCCAGGTTTGGCCCAGAGAGATTGTCTGGCACAGTGAGCTCATTGTTCAAGTCACTGACTCTTAGGCTAAGCACAAGGTTTTGGAAGGGTAAATCCCTGCTTTGTATCACCTGGTTCTGAGGAGCGAATGGAACACGTGGTCCATGTGAATGTCTTGTGTGGGAATCGCCCTGTCTATACTGCACGTCCTGGGCTTCTGCATCTGTCCCACACTTCCCAGTCCCACTTTGCTGGAGAGCCTGACATGAAACGTGATCTTTGTTTCTGGAAAGCTGCTCCTGCCTCACCCTGGAGCCCTTGGCTCTGGAGCACAGTGCTTCCCACAGCAGGCCCCCGTGATGTCACGGGCTGGGGAGCAGATGAACCTTGGGGAACAATGCCCCGTTCTCACGCAGATGTCCCCACCAGAGAGCAGGGATGGAAAAGACCCATTAGCTCACCCTGCCCGTGGCTGTCAGGCCAGTGGAAGATCAGCCCCTGCACTGTACTTTTTTGTGTTTTGTCTAGTCCAAACCGTCTCAATCTATTGAATTTCTGTCCCTCCCACGTGTCTTTATACTGCAGGAAACAGGGGCAGGATTGTCCTCCTTGGCTCTTTCTTTAGGGCTTACAGTTTAGAGGAGTTAGAGGAATGGACCTTCTATAGGTGTCTCTTGAGTCTTATGTGATGCTCTGTCACAGTAACATTGCAGGTGCTTCACAAAGCCCCTTTGAGACCAAAAAGCTGCACACAAGGAAAGTTTTCCAATGAAACGTGTCTCCAGCAGCAGTGGAGGTGGGTGCCTGCACACTCACCCTCCTGGGCAAACAGACATCCCAAGCATGGTGCAGCTATTCCAACCAGGCCTCTTGCTCTTGCTCACACCTGTGGTTTTCCCTGCACAGGTTGTGTTCTGCATGGATCGTGCTCTGGAGTTCGCTCCTGCCTGTCACCGGTTCAAGATCCTCAAGGCAGAGTGTCTGGCACTGCTGGGCCGATACCCCGAGGCACAGTCCGTGGCCAGGTGAGTGTCTGAGGGCTGGGCAGTGTCCTGCCTGCTGCCTGTGCTCCACAGACTGGAGTAAGGGAGGGAATAGAAACAAGCAATAGTCCTTCAAGCTCTGACAGGGGAGGGTTAGGTGGGATATTAGGAAGAGATTTTAAAAGGAGAGAGTGATGAGGCATTGGAATGTGCTGCCCAGGGAGGTGGTGGATTCACCATCCCTAGAGGTTTTCAAGCTGAGACTGGATGTGGCACTTAGTGCCATGGTCTAGTGACCACGGTAGGGTTGGACTTGATGATCTTGGAGGTCTTTTCCAACCCAGCTGGTTCTACAATTCTTAATGCACACTGTGGTGAGGAGTGTGTGAATTTATCCCTGTTAGTCCTCCTGGGAAGCTGCATCCAGACCCCATTCACAACCATCCTGCTGGAGCAGTTCCCATCCCTGTTGCTTGTCTGTAGCACGGGCTGGGTGAAATAACTGGGGTGCTCTGTGGGTCGGGAGGGACGGGGCAGAGCAGCCCTGACGTGTGCTGTGTCGCAGCGATATCCTGCGGATGGACTCAACGAACGCCGATGCGCTGTACGTGCGTGGGCTGTGCCTGTACTACGAGGATTGCATCGAGAAGGCTGTGCAGTTCTTTGTGCAGGCCCTCAGGATGGCCCCGGACCACGAGAAGGCTTGTCTTGCCTGCAGGGTAAGTAATGATGGGCCTGTAAAATTACCAGGATTTGGGGGTTTTAAAACCAAACACCTAACTTGGTTCTGCTGGATCAATCCTTTCTCCCTCTCTCAGCATTGCCATTCCCAGATCTCCAGGAGCAGGCAGTGTCCAGCCCTTCCCAAAGACAACCTCAGATAAAACTGAGTTGCTGGAAGCAACTAGTTGTTAGAAGCTAGAAGCTGCTAGAAAGTGTTTCTCAGCAGACTGGGATGCTTTGAAGCTGCCTCCCCTTCACTGTCTGGTCCTTGATCAGATACAGGAGCTATTAAAGCAGGTCCATGAGTTCTAGAGGAGCTCCTGACTTTCAGATCCAATGTCTGTGCGGCCAGCCTGACTTACATTTAACCCTGTGCTTTCGTGTTGCTCCTTCCCTGGGGTAGTTCTTTGACTTTTGAAATCTGTTCACGTGTATAAGCTCTCAAAAGAGCTCCCAGTTCTTTTTAATTCATAAATTCACTGCACTGTCATGTTCTCATCTTAAAAATCAGGCGACCTTTGCTCCTGAGGAAAATGCCTAGGACTGGTACTGGCTGTTCCTTAGTGCTTCTCCTGAGGGAAAGGCAAAGTGCTTCCAGCTCATTTCAGCTGCTGGAGCAAGGCTGTGACTTGGCTGAAACCAAATTCTGGGTTCTGTTTGAGGCCCTCTGTCCAGCAGAACAAGGTGTTTGCCCCCCTCACCTCTTGCCCTTACCATGGTGTATTTCCTTCCAGAATGCCAAAGCACTTAAAGCGAAGAAGGAAGATGGGAATAAAGCGTTCAAGGAAGGCAACTACAAACTAGCATATGAACTGTACACAGAGGCACTAGGAATAGACCCAAATAATATCAAAACAAATGCCAAACTGTACTGCAACAGGGGGACGGTTAACTCAAAGGTAAGGGACAGTCTCCTGGCAGGTGCCTGCCATCATCTTCCTCACTGCAGCAGTGACAAGCTGCAGACCAGTGGCTCTGGGAGGCTCCTCTGGCTGCTGGGCAGCTGCAGCTCTGGGGCCATGGCAGCGTGTCAGGGTTTTGTGCTGGCACAACACTTGGAGCAGTTCCCAACAGCCAGCGTTGGCTTCTGCAGAAACAGAACTCAAATATTTGGGCTGCCCAGAGTGGGAGGGCGAGAGGAGGGACAAGCTTCAGCCTTACCTTAGTCAGCAAAAGGCATCCCTGTCCCTGTTTGTTTCCTTCCTGGGAACGAGCAGATTTATTTTCTTATTCTTGTAAGTCATGTCTTGCTTTGGGTTTTGATCTAAAAAAGATGACCTGATTTAAAGCCCCTGGACACTTCTGCAGCTTAGCTGGTGAATTTGTCCTGCGCTATCCAGAGAAACAGTCACTCATGTGACAGTGCTGCCAATTCCCACCCTGTGTCCTCTGGGCATGTCTCCTCCTCAGCTGTCCCTGTGCTGGTCAGGAGACATTGACTGTTCCCAAACTTGGGAAGTAGCATGAGCCAGAGGCCACATAATGGATATTTTACATGGCTGTTTGTGTCTGCAAACAAATGCTGCTTTTCCTCAAAACCATTTGTAAGTATTTTTATCTTCCTGTCTGGGAATTAGTTTGGACACAGGATTACTTGGATTTTTGATTGTTATCAGGAAGACACTTGTTTTTGAGTGCATTTCTTGCCCAGAAGCACCACATAGCTCTGGATGTCACTGGCCAAGCTGCTGATTTTTCTTCCAGGGAACAAAAGCTCAGTGTTTTTTGGGAATTGGAAAAGAAGTCCTAGACACAGAAAACAGTGACATTTTCCTAGATTCTTCACCCCTTTCGATTGCCTAAAGTCATGATGCAGAATTTGTTCTCTGTTTGGGATTCACTCACCTGTGTCTGGTATTGTAGCTTAGGAAACTTGAAGAAGCAATCGACGACTGCACGAATGCAGTGAAACTGGATGACACCTACATCAAAGCATACCTGAGGAGGGCACAGTGGTGAGTACACCTGGGCCAAGGGCACCTGAGTGGGTGTGTGGGCAGGAAGGTCCTCCCTGCAGCCCTGAGGGATGGGATCACAAATCTGGAGCTTAACTGACAGAAGGTTCTGCACTGAGGGGTCTTCAATTGATTCCTCTTCATGCTGCTGAGGAGACAGGGGAAGCTCCTTCAGAGGATGGAGGTCCCTGGGTCTGACCTAGGATGGCCCTGAGCTGCCCTTAAGGGAGGGGCTGGGGACCCAGAGGGAAAGGGGTGCTCAGGGGCTGGGGACACTGAGGCCACCGATTCAAGTCCAGCCCTGGTAGGGATGGGAGGTCCCTGGGTCTGACCTGGGACAGGGTGGAAGTTCCCTGGGTCTGGCCTGGGATGGGATATGAGGTCCCTGGGGCTGAGCAGGGATGGGACTGAGGTCCCTGGATCTCACCTGGGATGGGATCACAGAATCATGAGGTTGGCCAAGACCTCTGAGGTCATCAAGTTTAACGAGGGCAAATGCAGGATTCTGCACCTGGTATGGGGCACCAGGGGGACTGCACCTGGACTGGGGAATGGGATGCTGGAAAGCAGTTCTGTGGGAAGGGAGCAGGGAGCCCTCATCGATGGCAAGTTGCATATGAGTCAACAGTGTGCCCTGGCAGCCAGGAGGGCCAGCCATGTCCTCGGGTGCATCGAGGGAGGTGATTGTCCTGCTCTGTGCTGGTGCAGCCTCACTTTGAATATTGTGTGCAGTTCGGGCACCACAATAAAAGAAAGGTATTAAGTCATTGGAGAGCATCCAAAGGAGGTAATGAAGATGGTGAAGGACCTTGAGAGGAAGCCACATGGAGTGGCTGAGGGCACTTGGTTTGTTCATCCTGGAGAAGAAGAGACCGAGGGGAAATACCACTGGATACAACTTCCTCACGGGAGGAAGTGCAGGGGCAGCATTGACCTCTCTGGCAACCAGTGCCAGGACCTGAGGGAATGGTCTGAAGTTGTCAGGACAGGTTTAGGCTGGACCTTAGACAATGGTTCTTTCCCCAGAGGGTGTTTGGGCACTGAACAGCTCCCCAGAGCACTGGTCACAGCCCCAAGGCTGACAGAGCTCAAGGAGTGTTTGGGCAATGCTCTCAGGCACAGGGTGAGGTTGTTGGGATGTCTTGTGCAGGGCAGAAGTTGGACTGATGATCCTCAAGGGTCCCTTTCAGCTCTGGTTCTGTGAAAAGATCTTATCCTGGCAGAGCTGCTCACACTCTGAACAAACAAGGTTTGGAAGTGGGAAGTTCTGCTTCCCATCCAGGAGAGATGACCTGAGACTGTGCATATTCCAGCTGTGGATAATCCCACAGTGAGGCTGGGTGAGGTGTACAAAGGAGCTTTGGGTCTGGGTATCTCCTCTGTAGCTTGGCACCAACCAGGGCCTGGTCAAAGCTCTGTTCTGATCACAGATTGATTTGCTCCTTCCCTCAGTGCTCATGAGGTTGTGGCAGAACTCTCAGGCTCACAGATGAATCAAACCCATTGCTGCAGCCTTCCTGCTGTGTGTTCCTTTTCATTTGCAGCCTTCAGTGTCTTTAAGCTCCATGTCTGTAATTGCTAAATTACAGTGGTTGGAAAAGACATTGGAAAAGACCTCCAAGATCAATCTTTTCCAGCCTTCTGTCTCTGTAATTGCTAAACTACAGTGACCAGTTAATGTGTAAGGCTGAGAGGGTGACGTGGGCACATGTCCCTCAGAGGTGAAGGGTTATCCCTTCTGAGCAGCTCTGCCAGTGTGCAGCTCTGCCCAGCTCCCACCCTGCAGCAGCTTCTGGAGCTGGTGCTGGCTGGGATCAGATCCTGCAGCTGGATAGAGGAATTATCAGGTCGTTAAAGCAGAACTTGTGCTGCCAAAGGAAATTGCAGTGTCCCCTCCAGCCCAGAGTTCAGGGTCTGTGCCAGGATTTCCCACAACAGCAGGTGTCAGGGCTTCCTGGCAGTCACCCTGTGTGGGTCCACTGCTGATTGCTCTGCTGCAGCCCAGGGCACTTCTCTTCCTTAATCCACATCCACCCAGGCAGCCTGTGCTGGGCCCCTCGGGATGCTCCTGTGAGGGACACCTTGGTCACCAGTGTTTCTTTCCACAGTTACATGGACACAGAACAGTATGAAGATGCTGTAAGAGACTATGAGAAGGTTTATCAGACAGAGAAGACAAAAGGTGAGAGCACTGGTGCTTCCCTTAACTGCCAATTTGTTGTTGCTTTCTTTCCCCCCACAATATGCTTCCCTAGGACCATGTGGAGAAGCCCTTGGAAGCACTGGGAATGGCTGTCTCAGGCCTGGTGTCTGTCCCAGCATTGAGTGATAATGTGATAATTCAGCTTGTGGCTGAGGCAATGCCCTGGGCTGAGAGTATCTGGTTTTGGTTCTTGTTTTAACTGCTCCATTGCTTTTTGAGTGGCCTGAAGTGGCAGGGCTGGAGTAACCCCTGTCCTTTGGCATTGTGCTCTTTCCAGAACACAAGCAGCTCCTAAAGAATGCACAGGTGGAGCTGAAGAAAAGCAAACGGAAAGACTACTACAAAATCCTGGGGGTGGACAAAAATGCCTCTGAAGATGAGATCAAGAAGGCTTACAGAAAACGAGCACTAATGCACCATCCAGGTACCCACAGCGGCTGGAGTAACCCCTGTCCTTTGGCATTGTGCTCTTTCCAGAACACAAGCAGCTCCTAAAGAATGCACAGGTGGAGCTGAAGAAAAGCAAACGGAAAGACTACTACAAAATCCTGGGGGTGGACAAAAATGCCTCTGAAGATGAGATCAAGAAGGCTTACAGAAAACGAGCACTAATGCACCATCCAGGTACCCACAGCAGCTCCCTGTGCAGC
>NW_008666625.1:0-10839 GCF_000695815.1 Acanthisitta chloris | reverse complement strand
AATGCATGTGGGAGAGGGAATTTCTGGACAAATAGCAGCTCTGACCCCACAGCTCTGCAGCATGTGCTGGGGCAGCAGCTTGGGAATGTTTAATGTGTTTCTTTTGCACTAGAAACTAAAAGCTTCTTCCTTCTTGTTTGTGTCTCCCCAGACCGACACAGTGGGGCAAGTGCAGAAGTACAGAAGGAAGAGGAGAAGAAATTTAAGGAGGTTGGTGAAGCCTTTACCATCCTGTCAGATCCCAAGAAGAAGGCACGTTACGACAGTGGGCAGGACCTGGAAGAGGACGGGCTGAATGTGGGAGGTCAGTGTTCCTTACAGCACTGTGCCATGGCAGCTCCCATTGGGAGTGATGCCATGCATGGACTGGCTTGGTCCCTGGCAGTTCCTGAACTGTGAAAGTGTGAGTGGCTGCTTCACTGCAGCTCATGAACTCCTTCTCTTCTCTGTAGAATTCGATGCAAACAACATCTTCAAGGCCTTCTTCGGTGGCCCAGGGGGCTTCAGCTTCGAAGGTAGGTGAGGTGCTTTCCTCCTCCCAGCCCCGGAATCGTAAGTACATGGATCCCTGGCAGGGCAGCAAGGGCTCCCAGTGGATATGCTGCTTCAGGAGAGCATTTGGCTGTTCCACTCACAGTACCTAAAGACCTTTTGGCAAGTTTTGCCTGCACAGCATCAGCTGGTGGCTGGTTCTGGTTCTTTTGGGTTCCAAAGCCCCAAACCCCAGGGGTTCCCTGTCCTGGAGGTGTGTGTGGGCTTCGCCATCCACCTGCTGCTTAGGACTGCAGTGAACAGTTTTATCTTGGAATCTGGAAAGTCCTAATATCTTCCATTTTCTTTTTCAGCTTCTGGGCCTGGAAATTTCTTTTTCCAGTTTGGTTAAAAAGCAAACAAACACAAATCAAACCACACATACCTGATCTGCTTCTTTTAACCTCGAGTACGGACAGACCCAGACTCCTCCTCCATCACGTCTCGTTGTCCTTAGAGCAGTTTCATTTCTGGGTTGGAGCCTCTGTTTGTGTGTTGTGTGTGTGAAGAGGAAACCAGCTCGGGGAGGGGAAGGCTTGTGAATTTTGTTTTACTGTTAACTTTATTAAAAAAGAATAAAGCTTTGAATCTCTTGGTCCCTCCATGCTGGCCCAATGCTTTCAGCTGCTCCTGCCCCTCGGCACAGAGGGTTTCCTGGAATCCTCCTGGAATCTCCACGTGTCAGAGGGTGAAGGAGTCTCCTGGTGTGTTTTGGTGGGCTCTGAAGCAGCATGTCCAGGGTTTGGAGTGACTTGTAAGTTATCTTAATCTTTTGGAGATATTGCCAAGACTCAATCCAGGTTCCTCCAAGCCCATTCCATCTCCCAGTTGGCTTTTTGGCTTTTTTATACCTTTTTTTTTTTCTATGGTTCTCCCAGCACGGTCCACTCGGGCATTAACTTCAGTGATAACGTGTGAGCTTGCAATTCTGTATCAGAGAAATGCTGCCTTGGGTTTCAAGAGCAGCTCCTGTGAGAATTCCCTGTGATGCAGCTGGAATTAAGGGCTTTGTGTTCCCAGGATTGTCCTGTTTAAGGGAATATTGAATTTGCTCTGGGCTGAATTCCTTCACTGTACGTTTTTTAATTAATCCACTTGAATCTTTCATATTTGTGCTGAACTTGAGTTTGTTGAGCTTGATGTGTGATGTTCTGATCCATGACGTGGGTGAGTCCCAGTGCCAAGTGAGGTCCATGCGGGTGTCCCAGGCGCAGAGCTGTGCTCCAGCACCTGCACTGCTCGAGTGGTTTTGCCATGGCAGTGGTTTACTTGTCCAAAGCAGCAAGGAAATGCAAAGTCCAGCTCTGAACTGACAGTCTGCACTTGCTTCTCTCGCAGTGTCAGGACCGGAGCTGGAGGGATGGGAGAGCCTCGGGCCCAGAGCCGCGTCCTGCCGCCGCCGCCGTCAGGATGGGGCTGGCGTGAGGATGGGGCTGGTGTGGGGCTCTGCCCCTTGGTGGGTTGGCTTTCACCTCAAAGGTAGTGTTAGAGCAGGGGCTCGGCTGGGGGAGGGCTCTGCTTCCAGAGCCTGCCCTGTTCTCTGGAGAGTGCAGAACCCTTTGCCCAGGTGTTCTGTGTGAGGCCAGTCCTGACGTGGAGGGTTCTGGAGTGCAGTGAGGTTGGGTGCAGTCCCTGGTGGCTGTGTGGGGTGTGAGGGGAGCAAGAGGCAGCAGGGCTGTGTCTGGGGGTCCTGGGCCAGTGCTCAATGGGGCTGTGCCCAGCACTGTGAGGCCATTGGAGCTAGAGTTTGTTTGGCTGAGAGAACAGGTGTTGGCACACACAGGCAGAGCTGTGTGGAGAGAGAGCCTGACACTGACTCTTAACACCTGATTTACCTTCCTCCTGCAGGAACAAACCCTGCAGTGTGTTCATGGCATGAGATGATGCTCTGAACACCATGTCTTTGTCTTCCTCCCTCTCAAGGGCTGTGTGAGTCCTTCCAGCAGGACAGGGACAGGCACAGGGCCGTGAGGTCCCAGCAGTGGCAGAGCTGTCGTGGTGCTATCACCGCAGTGCTGTGTCCTGCCGTGGTGTCTGGTCAGGATTCTTGACAATCTGCTCTTGCGGAGGGAAGATTTAAGGGCTTAAAATTTAGCACTGCTGAATAATTTACAACTCACCTGAAACTGAGCTTTCACAGTGGGCCAGTGCTGAGTAATACTTTCAAAACCCAACTACCATGTTTATTCCAATGTCCTTCACACTGGTGTGAGGGGTAGACCCACCCAGGTGCACCCAGAGCAGTTGGTCCTGGCACCTTTCAGGCTCTGAATTGGTGAATGCCTGGGGAACTGGAATCCTGGTCTATGCACATTGATCCTTGCCCAGCTCTCCTGGCGCTGTAAATCAGAGCTCGCAGGGCCTGGGTAGTGCCATTCTGGATCCACGATGTCTGTGTGTGTGTTGATGTCACTGTACAGTCTGGGCTGCTGTCAGTCTCCCATTGCTGAGCAGAGCTGTGTCCTGTCAGTGAATTATCCTCGTATCCCCCTGCCCCAGGGAAGCTTCCTCCCTCCAGTGGAATGGCTCTGCTGCTGGGAGAGAAAATGTGTACAACAGCTATTTATAATGTGTACATGAATGCATGACTTAATGTAGTTAAATAGTCCTACAGTGAGTGCCAAGACTCCCAAGGAGAGGTGTTAGAGGACTCAGAGTGAATGGTAGGACCACACAGGGGTTTGGGCTGGAAAGACCTTCAAAGGTCCAGTCCACCCCCTGCCAGGGACAGGGGCACTTTCCACTAGCCCAGGGTGCCCCAAGCCCTGTCCAGTGTCTGTTGCCCCTGACACGGAGCAGGGCTCAGTGACACCCGTGGCCTCAGGGCAGCATCAGGGCCTGGTGGCACTGTGACCTCTGCTGCGTCCCAGCGCGGCCTGGGGACATGGGACACTGCTGCTTTCCCAAAAATGTGTTCAGATGTGCATTGCTCTGCGTGGCCTCCACACACACACTAGCTTCCAGGACGTTTTCCGTGGGTTGTGGTTGTGTGTAGGCACAGGGACTTGAGGGCCATTGCTCCATGTGGTGCCACGCGCAGCCCTCCCCTGTGTCCTTCAGCTCCGTGGGAGCCACCAGCTGCAGGGATCTGCCACAGAGCCCACGAGTGAGTGTCTCCAGGGGATGTGTCTGAGCTGTTTCTCGAGGGGCAAAGATCTGCCAGGGGTGGCAGGAGCAGGTGCTGTAGGTGCTGCCCCTAAGGCACAGGCACAGTGGGATGGACATGTGTGGGCAGAGTTGTTGTGCTCCTCGGTGTGACTCTGGGCAGCTCCTGTGATGGAATCTCCCACCAGTCATGCTGGGAGTAGTTGCTCTGAACAGCTTGAGGACTACTGAGTGGCTGTTGACTTCTCTGAGAAAGTGGTGGGCTACAGAAAAAGTGTATGTGGGCTCTGCTGTAGGACTGCAGTGTTGGCCTGGAGGTCAGGAATTGTTTGGCTCTTAGGCTTTCCCTCGGATGTGGTTTTGCCTGATTGTGCTCATAGAATCATGGAATGGTTTGGGTGGAAAGCTGAGACCATTCAGAGGGTTCTGGCTGCCCTCTCTGACTGGCTCCTTGTTGCTTTGGCTGCACAGGGAAGTGCCAGGTTGGTTTGTGATCCTGGGAGTGTTCAGTGTGTGGGATCTTTGGCAGCTGCTGCCTGGTGTGCATACAGCAATGCAAGCTGGAAAACAGGAAAAAGCAAAAAGCATTCAGGGACAACAGTATTATCCATTATCCGTGGAATAGTGGTCCCTCTGCTCTCTGTATCTGCTGGAATACAGAGTGGAAGCTGGTCCCAGCTCCAGTCCCTGGCCTGGCTCTGAGCCCATGGAATGGGCCACACTGCTTTGCTCTTTCCAAATGACTTCCTCAGTTTCAGTAATAACTTCAGATACTCCCTGATCTCCAGTGGATGGTTTTCATCCCATTTAAATTTGTGCCTTGCCCCTTCCCTAGGGAACAGGACACCCGTGTGCTGCACCCACCCACATCCCTGGAGCAGTGCCCGTCCCCAGGGGCTGGGGCAGGTGGCAGCAGCTGGTGTCCATTCCTGCCCTCCACTCTGGGGCGGCTGCTTGGGGTGTCCCTGTGCCCTGTGGGACCTGATGTGTAACACTTCGGCCTTCCTGGCCAGGTCCAGCTCTCCCTGCTGCTGTGGTCAGGGATGGGTTATCCCTCCTGGGAGCAGGGACAGCTCTGCTCTGTTGCTGGGAGCAGTGAGCTGGGACACTGGGGGTGGCCTGGGCAGGCAGGATCCACTGGAAGTTGAGGTGCTGCATCCAGCAGGGCTCTGAACTGCCCTCCCAGCCTGACTCCCCCATCCCCACTGCCCCTGGATGGCAGTGTGGACAGAGAGCTGAGGGGCTGCAGGGAGCACCCCCAGCCCCTCGCTGCATGCAGGACAAACCCAGGCACCGATGCGAAGCCACTTGGAGAGGAGCTTGTCCCTGTGCTGCCGTATTTATCTGACTCGGAACTCGGAATGTTTACCTCAGTGTACATAGCTCACCCTTTCCCTGGGAGGAAAGGGAATTGCATGGAGCAATCGCTGTCCCATCGCTTTGCCAAACTCCTCAGCCTCTCCCAGCTGGGCTCCGCATCGGTGCCGACTGTCCCTCTTGGACCTTTCTAGGATGTGAATGGTAAAAATGTGAATATTTGTTGTTTACTTCCTTAGCAGAACTCCTGATGCCGTGTTTGTACGGGGAATCAGCCTGAAGCAGACCCATATGCAATCGGTTTACTTTATTATAAACTGTATATGATGTACAAACTAATAAAAACTGAAACGACGACAGTGTCACTGTTGTTCTTGACCAGGCAGAGGAGGAGATGTTCCAGCCGTGCAATTCCGGTGCTGGAGTGTGGGCTCAGCCTGGGCAGGTGCTGCCAAATGCCTTTAGAGCTGTGGTGGAACAAACACTCGTGGGTGGGTCAGGATGGGCCCTGGCTGAGCGCTGGGCACGGAGGCTGGAAGGGTTTCTCCACGCAGGGCAGGGGGGGTTACAGGTGCTCTGGCTGGGTGGAGAGGTCACTCTTTTATGTTATAATGACTAATTATTATTATCCTTTGCTTTGAAACAGCAGGAAGTATTTAGATTTCCTGGCAGAGTTTGGTACCAGAGGAGCCCCAGACCTCTCCCTGCTTTTGGCCTCAGCACTGGGAGGAGAAACACTCTGCCCTGGCAGCATTGGGCTTGGGGTGAGCTGTGCCCATAGCACAGCCCCAGCCCAGCACACGCCTCAAACACGGTCAGTATGTACAGGGTTAGTGCAGGTTAATGTCACTCTGCAGCTCCCTAGACCCTGGGCCAGAGCAGGAGGTCGAGCTGTGACCTGACCCGGGGCCGTTAGTGGAGCATCATGTTAAGTTGTGCTCAGGAGCTGCTGGCCCAGGGCCTGGCAGAGCACAAACACAGGGTTCAATAAAACACTTAATGACACAAGTGCTGAGTCAGTAAGTTCCAGGCAGAGGTTTAGGTTCGATCAGACTTTGTTATGCAGTTACAGTGCCTCCACTTCCTACTCTACAGGGTTACTCCAGCCTAACTCTCAACATTCAAGTGCATTAGAGGGAGTAAAATCCTGCATGAAGTGCAGTTCTGTACTTCACACATGATTTTAGTTTCTATCAAATAAGATGGAAAAGACATTAGTTCATCTCTTCCACTCCCTGCCGAGGCAGGATTGTTCCCTACAGGACATGGACACAGGACAGTGCTTGGTCCAGCCCAGGTGGAGGGAGCTGTGCTGCAGGAACTGGCTGCCTGTCCTGGTGTGTCACTTGTTGCCCCCCTAAGTCCATGGTTGGTGTCTTTAAGACATCACTTGGCACTGTGCCCTCCTCCTGCCTGTCCCCAGCGAGTCTCTGCCCTGCTGTGAGGGACAGGACTGGGCTGGGGCCTGGCTGGGCAGCTGTGGGACCTGCAGGTGGGTCTGTCCTGAGGGGCCAACTCTTGGTAAGGGCTACGCTGGACAGAAGTGACCTGCAGCAGACAGGAGTGACCCAGCCCTGGGTCTCGCTGTTCTGACCCCATAATTGGCTGCCAGAATGGCTGTTGTCAGTCCTTGGATGTGGGAGAGGAGAGACATCCTGCAGTTCCCTCGGCTTCAGACCAGCGACCGACAGGCTTTGGGCAGTGCCAACAGGTAAAGATCTAACGATTGTGGTTCAGAGGGAAACGATAAAAGCCCAGAGTTGATCTTCCTCCAAGGAAGGAAACAAGCAGGACACCCTGGCTGGTTCCCTCCAAAACCCTCCCATTAAAATCTGTGACAGTTTCAGTCAGGTGTTGCTTGTTTCCTTCCTTGTCCCGAGGCTGATAACTCTCCCCAGAGGCTTTACACTGGGGTGGGCAAAGGGTTGACTTTAGTAAAGGTAGAATTATTTCTCTTTACACTTTTAAGGTTATGGAAGTTACTTGCCTTTCAAACCAAACCGAGGCCCTGCCCTACTCCTAGATGATGGTGCAGGAGCTAAAGGCAGAGCCTCGTTTGTTGCTGCTCTGCGTCGGCACAAGTTTTCCCTTCCCGTAGTATCCCGAGAATATTGCCCTTACATCGATCTTTTTAGAGAGCACAAGCATCCACATGCCCTTATCAAAATACAGCAGTTTCCCTCCTCCGATTTCCCCCACTTGCTCCCCTTTGTTCCCTGCCTTTTCCAGCTTGACGAACTCCAGCAGATCGAGCCCAGTCTGGACAGCTTCGATGCCGTTGGCGCAGCCAAGGGTGATGTGCGCGCGGCTGCCCCGCGGGAAGTTGTCCGTGGGCAGGATCTTGTCAGCATCCCCAGGCCAGAGCAGCAGCTGCTGCTCGCTCAGCTCGATGCGAGCCCCGACAGTCTTTGTGGTGATGAACAGTGCCGAGATGGAGAGGGTGAAGCCTTTGCCATAGGAAGCCTTCACAGCCTGGAGGAGAGGGAGAGGCATACGGAGCGGCGTCAGTGCCTGCAGATGAGATTTGTGGTGCTGCCCTGGGCTCATTGTCCTTGGGTTTGGGGACGTGGCTGCTCACAGCAGCTCTGGCTGTGACTTAGTCAAAATACTGAGTGCAAGGAGAAGGTCAGGGCTGGATGTTCCAGCTCTGTGGATTCGGAGCTGGTTACATCTTTGTGCTTCACCAGTTCCAGTATTTAACTTGGGTTTATCTGCTTTGCAATAATCTGAGTGTAAGTAACTCATCATGGTTCAGCTCAAGCTGTCAGAGATGATGCTGGAGGTTGGGAGTGATGGGGGGGAGGTGGGAGTATTTTGTTTGGAAACAAGAACCAGCCCCATCTCCACAGTTAGGAGCTTTCTCTTGCACAGGCCACATGGACATCGTTCCTGTCCCTATGTTTGGCCTCTGGCTCCGAGCAAAGCCCATCCCCAGCCCACCCTGAGGCTCGTTTTAGCAGCAGAGGAGTCAGATGTCTTGTCTTTTGACTACATCTTTATAACGTGTTACTTTAGTCATTTCCTCTGCGCCAGCTGCTTTCCCGAACTCGGTGTATTTCGTGGTGCAGTGCAGGACCCCAGGTGGCCTCTTCACAAAGTAGCTGGTGAGATCTATTTTCATTTTGGGATCTTCAACAGCAGGAGAAACTGCCAACACAGGTAAACAACATCTAAAGTGATCCCCTGATGTCACCAAGGAGCCTGAGTCCCATCTCAGCTTCTTTCCCCACCTCACCCCTCACACCTCATCCTTCTGACTCCTGGGGAGCACTGGATCCTCTCCCTCCCCCAGGATCGCTGCAGATGGAGCCTGAGAACAAAAGCTCCTGCACATCTTGTCGCTCATCCCAATCCCAGTGATCTGAATCCCTTAAAGGATAGGATTGTTCAGCCTTTTCTGTTTCTCTCTGACTCCCACCCAGTCCAGCAGAACCACTGGTCACCTGGGACCCCACGACCTCTGCTGCCACCCGAGTCCCATGGGGCCCAGAGCTGAACAGAGTTCTTGGGAAAAAGCATTTAATCTAGTTTTACTTACAAAATCAACTTTGCCAGCTATGGGAACCAGGTTAGCAGCTTTAAAAAGCTTATCTTGTTGACAGTTTTAACTAGAAATTTACTTTAGAAGCTGATTAGACTTGTTAGCATCAACAGAGCAAGAAAGTGGTAAGACAACGTCTATACATACAGTATTTACTCTCCTTTTTGAAGGCTTTGAGGCTCCCAAGCTCATCCAAGAAGGCCTGGCCAGCTTTCCTCAGGGTCTCTGAACTTCTTTTGCTCAAAAACCACCCAAAATACATGGGGAGGAATTCCTTCTCCAAGCTTGGCTTCATCTTCTTCAGCTCCTCCGCAGACAGTTTCCACTGGTTCTTGTCCTTCAGCTGGAGACAATCCATGCGCCACGGCGTTTTGGGCTCGGCGAAGATGACTTTGTACCTGTACTTGTCAGCAATGTCAAAGAGCTGGTCCAGCCGTTCCCGCTCGTGGTGAGTGTCATCCAAAACGATGACGCTGATCTCCCGTTTGCAATAGTCAACTAGATCCTCGTCCACCTTGGAGTACTCATCAGGAACGGAGCTTCTTATCGACGGGGTGATTTTATAGTGGTCGACAGAGATGACCCTGCAGGCATCTTTGTACCGGTCGTGGATGGCCTGGGCCAGGGTGGACTTCCCACTGCCAGGCAGGCCCCGGAGGATGAAAAAGGTTTTGGATTCTTTGAGTGTGGAGATGGTGTCTTCATCGTCCAGGAATGGGAACTGCAAACTCTCAGGTCTCTCCTTCACCGACTGAGTAGACATTTTCCTAAATATTTTAGGCAGGAAAGGGTGACTCTTCTTGGAGAAGCTTCTGTTCTGAAATGGAAGGAGAAAACACCTTGCAGGGCAGGAACCCCAGAAACCACGTGGCCCTGCAGCACGTGCCCACGCTGCTGGGACCTCTACCAGGAACAGCGTGGGCACGGAGAGCATCTCTCCCCCTGTCCCCTCCCACGGCTGCCCCAGCTGGTCCCAGGGCGGGGACTGTGCCCTGTCCCACGCGAAGGCCAAAGCTGCAGCTCCACTCCCTGCTCTGGCCCCAGCAGCCGCTGTCCTGCTGCCCCAGGAAGGGGAAGTTTCACCCATGACGTGGCAGCAGCTGCAGTTGCTGAAGCTCCACAAGCTGCCACAAAGCCCCAGCGCAGGCAGAGCTTCGTGTGTGCCACATTTGTGTCTGAACATCTAAACCTCCGTGGCACAGAGAGAAGGGGAGAAACCCAAAAGGGAACTGAAAGTCCCGTTATGTTTTGAGCTGCTGCAGTCTCATCCCTTCACCTGTCCCCAGGGGAGAGGCTGTTCCCGGGCGCAGCCAGCCAGGGTGATGCTGTCTCTCTCCGAGCTGCACCAGGGATCAGCTCCCGGAGCGCCTCGAGGAGGGAATCTGCTCTTCCTTTCGGGAAAAGCGACTGGAATCACTTCCAGGAAAGCCAAACCCCTCCCAGCAGCCGCCAGGCTGAACTCGAAAGTGAAACCTCGAGCGCCGAAGGAAACGAATCTCTCGTGTTTGGCAGCAGCGAGTGGAAAATGCCGCTAGGAGCTGCCGAGGGCTGTCCCTCCTGCCGGCAGCTCCAGTAACTTGAATTCCAGGCTAATTCCCAGCAGGGAAAACAGATGACTGCAAGGAAATGAGGGATTTCTCCAGCTGGGCGAGTTCTCAGTAGCATCAGCGGGGCAGCCACTGTTTTTTTGGTCAATATATGAACTCTCCAGCTCCGCAGCTGCCTCCGGGGCAGCCCAGCCCGGGACCCGCTGGAGCCCGAGGACATTCCAGAGGCCACGGGAGTGATGCTGAAGGAGGAATTTTGCCTTTGATGCAACAATAGAGAGGTTTTAAGACCTATCATAAAACATAACTGCTCTGTCGGTGGCAGAAAAATACGTTTTTCCTGTTTGCAGAGTGATGCTGTTGTTTGAAAAACAACCAAAACCCCAACACTTTTCAGGTGATGAATCTCCCCATCTCTTTATTCCACAACGTGTAGGTACGATTTGGTTCCAAACGCCCAAGAAGCAGGACCAGGATCCCCAGTGCTTCCACGGGCACTGCCTGCCCTGGGTCGGATGCTGCTGCACACCCGGGGGGACCCCGAGTGCTCCGGGGCTGGTGTGGGGATGAACAGGCTCCTGCGAGCAGTGGTGTCCCCCGGGGACCCCGCGCTGCCTTCCCCGCGCGCTCGGGCTCCAGGTGCCCGCACAGGAGGAAGCAGGTGAGGACCTGGAGCTGCTCCTGCTCGCGGCGCAGATGGTCCTTTCGCCGGGAGCTCGTTTGGCTGGAGCCGGTGTCACGGAGCCCGCGCCGGGTTGTCCCCGCACCAAACTGTCCCCCGCACCAAGCTGTCCCCGC
>NW_008666624.1:0-250 GCF_000695815.1 Acanthisitta chloris | reverse complement strand
TGATTCCTCCAGGAGTTCTCTATGGTTTCTCAAGGAGTTCTCTATGGTTCCTCCATATCTTTTTTCTTGGTTTCTCCTTGGAGTTTTCTTGGGTCCTCCATAATTCCTCCATGGGTCCGCCATGATTCCTCCAGTGGACACCATGAGTCCTCCAGGAGTTCTCTATGGTTTCTTTTTGAATTGTTCTTGGAGTCTTCTTAGGTCCTCCATAATTCCTCCATGGGTCCTCCAACGGCCGCCATGATTCCTC
>NW_008666623.1:349-6664 GCF_000695815.1 Acanthisitta chloris | reverse complement strand
GACCACGGGAGGGCGCGCTCGAGCCGCCGCTGCGCGGGGACTCGCCGTACGCGCTCCGATCCGCTCCCAGTCCGGGAGCCGCTACTCGAGAAACACCTTTCCGCACCTTTGAACAACATTTAAAGGCCTTTCTCACCGGCGTACACACCCAGCGACCCTCCCATCCCAACAGCAAGATTTCGAACCATGTCTGGATCCCTGAGACCTACCCCGTGGGAGCCGGGGGGTGTGTGGCAGACACACAGAGGGATGAATTTGTTTCTATGGAATTATGTATCAATCTCAAGAGACAATTCACCTACCAACTCTTCAATGCTCTTCTACCCTTTTCCTGATGTTTCTCTGAGTGTATTTACAGCCTGTCCTCAAAACTGCCCGAACGTTTCTCCCTTCTAGCAGTGGGAACACAAAGCCAACGCGATGCCTGCAGGCAGCAGCAGAACGATGAGGGTTTTCAACCATCAGTCAGAGCAACTCAAGCACTGTCATTACCTCTGTGAGACCAGCTAATGTTACAGAAGTGCTCTTTAAAACCCAGCCACACTGGTTAGCGGTTTATCTTGCTTCCCAAAGCACAGTGACTCAAAGGCAGTGCGTCCATTTGATCCCTCTTGAGCCAAGACACCTATGAAGATTATCACAGAGCTAATGAGGGACAACTCCTCAACAACAGGCTCACACCAAGGCTAGATTTTATCCATGCAGCAAGTGGGCCACACCACAGAAAGCTGTGATAGAAAGAAACAAAGATCACAGAGCTGGCCCCTGTATCACCAGTGTTTCACTTCATAAATAAGCCTCACTTGAACACTGCTTTAAATATCACGTGTAGCGATGTATGCAAAGAGTTTGTGCTCTAAGGGAAGATCACATACGACGAATGCCAGCTACATCAAGCAACAGACTTCTGGAAGCTGTTCAAATACTACAAAGATTACATCTATATAAAAGAGCTTCACTTGTCAGAAGTCGGCAAATGAAGCCCTGCTCATCCCACTTTGCTGTTGCACATCAAATCCAGTGTAAGCAGCAAAGCCCTACCAGTGGATCTGGGAAGAGCAATTGACTGACTGCATGATTTGCATTCGGATGCCTCCCATACAGTCACACACTCCATGAACATCCAGTTTCACTTACCGACTTCTCCCTGCCCACAGGTTCTTTACCAATGAAAGCGTAAACTGAACTTTCAATTGTTAATTACATCTCCTTCTCCTGCACTTCTAGTGACCCAAAAAAAGCATGTGAAGCTGCAAGCAGCAGTATGACTACAGCAAAGTTAATAATGTTCAAGCAGTTCCTGTCCAGCAACACTGTGCGTTGCTACAGCACAACAGCTCACAACACAGCCAGAATTCCTTGGAAAGGAGAAATAAACTTTTCACTCACTTCATTCACTAGACTACAGTTTGCCTTTCCAGTTTCAGAACTTCTGCTGCATAAGCAGTTTCATCTTGCCAAAAAGACTTCTGCAAACTTCAACAGCAGATCAGGAAAGGCATGGGGTGGAATTTTAATAAGATATGCAAAGACTGACTTACCAATTGGCCCACTGACTTGTTAACAAAATAAATCAATGCAGCCTAAAAAGTTGTTGACATGTTTTACACACAAGATCTCTCACGTGATACCTGCAAGCAGATCTCTGAACAACTCCTGAATGAACAGGTAATCAAGCTGGGGGGTTTTAAATGTTTCAAGGAACATAATAACAGTCAGAATGGCTGATACATTTTCCTTCCATTCCTCTGCTGGTTTACTCCAATGTTCCCCTATATCATGATACCAGTCTTAAGAAAAAACTTCAAACTTTTTATCCTCAGCCTATTTACCCTCAAACTGTTTTCCTCTGTCCTGTGTTTAAATATTTAAAATGGCATCACTTTAACTTTTCATCAATGCACATTTGACCAGTGTGTAGGTGCAGATAAAGCTTTAATTAGAAAATTAAACCCAAACTATTTGCGTAGCTGCTCTTGCTACAGAAACAGTATTTGAATGCCAACGCTACTTCAGTAAAAGAGGCTTAATGAACTATCTTAAAATATAAATTTAAACTTTTTCTTGCACCATTATTTCAAAAGTATCTTGACAAAGTTTTTGCAATCAAAAAAGAAAAAGCTTAAGCTTATTTGAAATCAACAGTTGTGTCTCCACCTACTGGAAAAGTGAATTTAACTGGAACAGTAATTTAATCCTTTGGGATTTGGGCAAGCAAAACCTGCAAGAGCAATGTTTTTGTGTAAAATGCAAAGAATTTGTGTGCCATATGTCATCATCATTGCATGGTGTGCTCCCCCAGCACCCAAAAAAACATGTTTGCAGGAACCACTGCCATTCCCTGCAGCCAGCATGGATTTCACAAAGTCAACAGCTGCTTGTCAGAATGCAAAACTAGCCAATATTCTTAAAGTAACATGTCTAAGTAATTACTTAAGTAACATTTGCTGCCAGTAAATCTGAAATGTCATCTAATTTCAATATCTTCCTAATTTCCCCCCTGCTTTCATGAGACTTGGGCACTAAAGTTAGAATAAGTGCTTTAAATAACTGGTGTGTAAAACCCCCAAAGGGTTGCCAATATGAAACATTCTCAGTATGTGAAACTTTGTTTTAAACCAGACACCTAGAAAATAATTAAACATGAGATAAAAGCAGAGAACCTCCCATTTCAAAATTTTTACTTTTATTATCTAATACAGGTTGTGAAATTACTTACAATTCTTTTAAAGACTCTGATTAACCCAAAATAGGAATGCAAATGTTTTGATACAGAAAAGCACCACTCCTAAACTTTTTCACTTTTTTCTGTCTCCATGAATGACATCAGCCATAACTACATAATTCAGGGTTGCTTTATTCTGAAAAAAGAAGCAATTGTTAAGCTACAGGATAGCACATTTGTATCACAGTGCTTTGCTGTAGTATAACCTGAGACCCAAGTGTAGATGGTTATGTTGGCCATGGAATCAGGTGAACCCTCTCACATGATTTGTGACAGGCACATCTGTATTTCAGCCTCTCTCTCTCACAAGTCAGCCTGAATTAAAGTCACTTTTTCCCAAGACCCTTTATGAGCTTCTTCTGCTGTGGAGGACAGTACAACCACTTTCCCTCTCACTCACAGACTTACTCTTAACCCTGCCATCATACTCTCCTTCATATTTCCACACAAATAACTCCAATAGTGCCTGTGACGCTAAAGTTCCAAGATGCTCCTAAAAAGTCAGGTTTTTACCACATGTGCAAGGCCAACCCATTCCAGTTTTTATCCATTTTTACCTTGAACAGAGAACACAACAGGGCATTTTATTTAAATTCGTGTGAGTTTTTTCCTTTCAAATCTTGAGACAGTGTAATTCATTCCACATCTGGATGGAGACTACAACACCTAAAGTACTACCATAAACAGTGCCTCAATCCCAAGTGCATACCTGTCTCTTACCTAAAAGGAAATTCCTCCTCCTTTCTCTACATCATGACAAAAGACTCACTGATGAGTGTCCTGCACAGAGGATCAAAGGGCACTTACCAGGGCCTGGGACAGTCACACCAAGTGAGAACTTTAAATCACTTACAACTCTAGCAGATCTTAAAGCAGGACACTAAACTTGTATAAAACTGCATTCAAACTTTGAGCAATTTCTACAAACAAATACATGTAGAATAACAGAATGATTCAGGGACTGAGTCACTGCACAAAGAGACTCACATTCAAGAGTCTTTTGCCTGTCACTATGGTACTGTGAAGTTTTCTCCAGATCACTGATCTTTGTTTCTGCACACAGAAATACCCAGACCAAGGACCTAAGCTGGAGCTTGACGCTGACTGAAGAAATCCAGTGTTTGAGGATAATGCTCTGATCACATCCTGAACAGCTCAAAACAAAGCCTGCCAAATTATCTGGCAGATTATTTGGTTTTCCTGCTTTTACAATGGTTAAACATCAACTAAAAATGCCAAATCTAGTAAGTCATATTGTGTAGATTTCTGTTCCTTTCTACCTCTCTGAGGTTTGCATGTACACCAATTCAGAAACAGAAAAAAAAATCAGATTAAAATCTTATGCTTTAAATAAGAAATGTCCTAAAGGCCAGCGTTCTTGCAGACATTCATCCTCTCTATTAGCGTTCATTAAGACCTCTTCATACCAGCCAGAAATGTTTTCATTACTTCCTTTCTTACTTTTCTTTTATTAAAGAAAAATACAAACAAACCCACAAAACACTTGTGATTGAGCCATGATTTAAGTTAATTGCTTCCATTATTTTTTTAAAGAAAGAAAAAAGGCACAAGAGGCAGTTCAAGAAAGGTCCAATTGCACATATGCTGCAACAGTTTTTCAATCATTTTAAAGACTTTCAGCATGCAGTTCGCCCACTGATACAGCAGCAGAACAGACACCATTGCACAGAGCCAGCACAGGATATTTGTCAATAATTTCCATATTAATTAGCTCTTGACAAGACAGGCTGAAAGAGCAGTGATCCATAGGAGCTAAAACAAATGCAAGCACCCAGAATTCAAAGAACCTGAATAATCACACTTTTGGTTAGATGTCAAAGGCTCCTAAAAAATAAAACCAAACCAACCAAACGAAACACCTCCAAAACCTCAACAAGGACATAAAAACCTGACAATGGTACCAGGACCATGAGATGATGCCTCAGTACTGCAGATTTTTCACAGCAATGTGGATCTCAGGTAATCTATATAGTGCAATACTTTGAGACCAAATTAAGGAGAGCAAGATCATCAATCCCAAACATGTCAAGGGAAGGAAGAAGAAATTAAAGATTCCTCTGAGGGGTCCTTTAAAAATCACGTTAAAGTGAGCCTAAAGTAGATTCCAATTATCAGTGCTTTATTTAAATGAGAATTTTCCCTATGTCCTTTTCAAGAAGAATTTATCAGTGCTTTATTTAAATGAGAATTCTCCCTGTGTCCTTTTCAAGAAGAATTTTGTGGCAGATGCTGTATGGTCCAGTCACGTGCCAAAGTGTTAAAAGCCAACCACCTCAGAAGAAATAAAAGGAAACATTATGATGCTCGTGTCAACCCAACCAGTTCAACAGACACTATCTGTTCAGAAGCAGCATGCTAAGATTTCAAAGCCTCCTCTAGTCCGACATCTATTTATAGCTGCTCAGCCTCTCTACAATTTCTCGCAGCCTCTCCTCCTCTCAAAGCCAAGTGGGAGAAGTTTAATGGATGTAATCCTGGGCCTTGTGCCGCAAGATGGCTAGAAGATCCTGCAAATCTACTCCAGAGAAACCATGTGCAGGAAGACCAGAGTCCTTTAAAAATCACGTTAAAGTGAGCCTAAACTAGATTCCAATTATCAGTGCTTTATTTAAATGAGAATTCTCCCTGTGTCCTTTTCAAGAAGAATTTTGTGGCAGATGCTGTATGGTCCAGTCACGTGCCAAAGTGTTAAAAGCCAACCACCTCAGAAGAAATAAAAGGAAACATTATGATGCTCGTGTCAACCCAACCAGTTCAACAGACACTATCTGTTCAGAAGCAGCATGCTAAGATTTCAAAGCCTCCTCTAGTCCGACATCTATTTATAGCTGCTCAGCCTCTCTACAATTTCTCGCAGCCTCTCCTCCTCTCAAAGCCAAGTGGGAGAAGTTTAATGGATGTAATCCTGGGCCTTGTGCCGCAAGATGGCTAGAAGCTCCTGCAAATCTACTCCAGAGAAACCATGTGCAGGAAGACCAGAGTTACAAGAAGAGACTGGTCTAACCTACACAAGAGCCAAATACATGGGATAAACGTTCTCTCTCCGCTTTCGGAGCAAACTCATTTTCCCTCTGCCAGCGTGTTGACAGTAATGAAGCAGAGCAGCATCAGAGCCTCAGCAAAAGATACCTTCTTCTTCACCACAGAGCAACAGTCTAAGCTGGCTGCCTTGCAAACCAAGACAGAAGCTCTCCAAGTCAGTTCTGACCCCCAGAGAGCAGCAATGTCATCCAAGCACCTTCCCACTTATAATGCTACGACTGTACATTGTGCCTTTTCCAAAGAAACTCAGAGGCTGTTGGCTTTTTATCCATGCGGTTTCTGGTTAACATGCAGTCCCTACCACCCAGCCATGTGGCGCTTTCTAAAGCACTGATCCAGCTCTGCTGTCCTCCACCAGCCTCTCCACCGACAGCCGTAACACCGCGGAACGGGTGCAGGTATTTTCCCGCATAGGGAGCACAACGCCACAGGCTGAACTCTGCTACGAGCTCTGTACATCCACCCCCGGTGCCTCCTCTCCTACCACCTACATCCACTTGCCTGTAGTACTCGTACAGCGACCGAGG
>NW_008666623.1:0-320 GCF_000695815.1 Acanthisitta chloris | reverse complement strand
CCCATCCGATCACAACCACATTTTCTCCCCTTTCCCCAGTCAGAGGCAGACGGAAGGGGAGGGCTGACTTCCTCGGGAGGAAAATAGGCAGGGAAAGGCCGGGGCAGAGATCAAGAGAGGAAGAATCACCCCAAAGGGAGAGGAGATAATCCCCGAGAGGCGAGGCTGCGGAGAAGCATACCCGGGGAGGGAGGGACGGGGACAGCGAACCGGGGGGATAATCCGGCAGAGAAGGGGGAGATAATCCCCTCGGAGGAGGGGGGAGGCGGAGGATCCCGGGGAGGGAGGGGCGGGAAACCTGATAATCTCCTGGAGGAGAG
>NW_008666622.1:0-2023 GCF_000695815.1 Acanthisitta chloris | reverse complement strand
AGAACAGTCCAAATGCCACCAGGTGCCTGTGCCAATGTTACCAACATGGCCTAGTCAGGTGGGCTCTGACAATATCCACAGATGTCTGCTGCAGTCTCAATCTGCCACTGCTTCATGACATGCAGTTCTTCCTTCCATTGTGTGGTCATGGTGCTGCTTCCCTGGGCATTTCTCAGCCCTTGTGGGACCTCTCCAGGTGCATATCCATCCCTGACACATGTACAGATGAAGATGCATGCACGAATCATAGAAGATGAAAGTGGTGTGAGCTCAGGAGAGATGTTAGGAAAGGGTCATTCCTCTACCCAACCATGGCAGCAGAGGCAGAGATCTCTGGAGAGGCCCTTACCAAGATGGGAGGCACCAGTGACACTGCTGGGAACAAAGGTCTAGCTCTGATGTAGGCTTGGGGGAGGATGAGACACAGGGAAGCAGAGGAAGGGACTCTAATTCATCACAGGGAAAATCCACCAATCCCATCATCCTTCACCCTTTTGCTTGTAAATACCACAGTCCACCCAAGGTCTCACCTGCATGTGGAGTCATCTCCCTTCTGCTTTGGGATGACATCTGAGGAGATGAAGCACTACAACCTGCAGGAGAGCTTAGGGTCAACAAGATCTAGTACTTCATTGGGCCAGAGGCAGAGTCTGCTTGGCATTTCACCTTGTGTGTCAGACAGCATTTCTCACAAGGGGCTGATAAATGTCCTCTTGCAGTCAAGGACTGAAACAAAACCCCAGAAGTGATGTGCAAAACCCTCAGCCACTTCACCTGAGCCCATCTGATCAGAGCCTGACTCTACCAAGCATGAGGAAGACCCTCTGCCAGAGCAAAACATGTCTCTTCTCAAAGAGGGATGTCTCTGACCAAATTCATCCCACCCCAACAGGCATGACTTCTGATGTAGACTGGAAGGGAAACTGCAGGTGACATGCTCAGAGGCACAGACCTCCAGAGGCATTGCTTCTCTCTGCACGGACACGTCACATCCCAGAAGTTCCAACAATGACTAGAGGAAAGAGCAGTGGACTCCAGCACACTTACCCTGACCCTCAAATCTGTCTGTGAGTTCTCGGGTTCTGAGCATCAGGTTCATATACAAAGGTAAACAAGAGAGAAAAAGAGGAACCTTAACTAAGATCATTCCCTAAGGAAGTACAAGAACACATTGAACGAGTTTGGAGGAAGAACACATCACACAGGCAGCCTGACCACAGTGTTGAGGGACGTCTGACTATGGCACCCGACTTATGCTCTCCTGGGCCATGAAGCTGTGTCAGCTGACAGAGCAGTCAAGATACACATGCTCTTTCACAGGGAGGTTGCATGGGTGACACTATCATTTCCCCTCATGTGATTCCCCACAGGGATTGATCTGCTTCCTCCTATCTCCTCCCACAACCTCCCATGGTCGCTCTCCTTTGGGCCCTGGAGATCTTTTGGAAGTCAGTTCCTTTCTTTAGGCTCAGCCTGATGTTTTGAATTTGGTCTGGAACTCCTATCACTGGATCAGTCGCATGGGTCCTCTACCCAACCATGTCTGCAGAGGCAGAGATCACTGGAGAAGCCCTTACGAAGATGGGAGGCACCACTGAATTTTCTGGGGAAAAGAAGGTCCAGCTCTGATGAATGAGCTCCACTGTAGGCTTGGGAGAAGATGACACCAATGGAGGCAGAGGAAGGACCCGTCTTATTCACAAAAAGAAAAGTCCACCAATCCCATTCTTCTTCCTCCCCGTGCCTGTTAAATACCATGGTTCACAGAAGCTCTCAGCTGCCTGTGGAGACATCTCCCTTCTGCTTCTGCATTACATCTGCGGAGATGTAGAGCCGCTACCTATGGGAGAGCTTAGGGTGAAGGTCATCTGCTTTTGTAGGCCAGAGGCAGAGTATGCTTGATTTTTCACCCTGCTTGTCAGACAGCATTTCTCACAAGGGGCTGAGAAATGCCCCTTGCCTTCAAAGGGTGAAACAAGCCCTCAGATGTGATGTATAAACCCCTCAGCCACAGGCAGGAGCA
>NW_008666621.1:0-346 GCF_000695815.1 Acanthisitta chloris | reverse complement strand
TTATGTCCAACTCAGGCCAGGGTGTCTCTTCTCATGAACCTGAAATCTCCATCCTAAATGCCACTAGGATGTGACTCAGGCTCCCTAAGTATCTATGTATCTTGGCAAAGCTAGTGCTTGATTTTCAAGGAAATTTATCCAAGGCTTCAAAAGTGATGAGGGATAACAGGAATCTCCATCATTTTACTTCAGTGGGAAACAGGAACAAAAAAGTCCGCAGAAACAGATTTTTCAGCTGGATTCCAGCTCTTTGAGTCTAGGACTCTTAAAGAGGGATAAACTGAGCTCCAAGAGTTACTTTTAATTTAAAACAATAGACTTAACCTCTTAAATGAATTAGGGTTTT
>NW_008666620.1:52947-64179 GCF_000695815.1 Acanthisitta chloris | reverse complement strand
ATAAGCAGATCCAGGATCCAGATGGATGTCTCTATGGCAGGGAGCCTTGCCCAGGAGAGGTTTTTCAGGGATAAAGCTCAGGAATGAGAGACAGGATGCTGTTTTCCTCACGTGTCTTAGGTGGGGGAGCATCATCCAGTGAGGGAAATAAAAATCCCAGATCTGGATGGATAGATGGTTCTGGGGTTAGCTCTCCCACCCCCTGCCAGGCTCAATTAGAGCACCTTTTGGGAAACTTTAGAGCTTCTTGAGCAAAGGGCAGGGTGAGGGATTGTTGCTGCAGATCCAAGCTGCCAGCTGCACCACTGGAGCAGAGAATTCCTCACTCATCCAGGCCCTCCAGGCAACCCACACAACTGCCCAGGGAGGAGTAGGATTTGACTTTGGCTTTTTGTGTTGTTCAAGCAACACATTCAAGGTCTCCCTTTGCTACCACTGGAGACCATCTGGGCACTCATGTTCCAGAAGAAATTAATGCTTTTGAGCAAAATTTGATTCCTATTCAGAGGCTGTACCTGTGCCAGGGGGAGTCAGCCAAGGAGCTGCAGGGGGAAGTGGCAGGAGCTCAGTGCTGGCAGTTTTAGGAGCAGGGGTCGGTGGTTCAGCGTGGGCAGGGCAGGGAGCTGGCAGCACTGGCACTCCAGCACTGCCCATCCCTGCCCAGCTTGCTGCTCCACAGCAGCTTTCCAGTCATGGGTCACCAGTGATGCTCCAAGTGGGCTGTTCTCCCTGTTAGTGTGAGGAGAGATGCTGCAGGCAGGATTAGGGGACAGGAGAGCTGCCTGTTCTGCAGGGTTAAAGCTGGACCATGCAGAGAATGAGCTCATGAAGAGGAGGAAGAGCTCAGCTTGGCTCTTCCAGCCTTCCTGAGGTGAAAGCTGCTGGGATGGGGATGTGGGAAAGATTCCTCCTTGTGTCCTTGCAGGCAGTGGGATCACCTCGGATGGGGATGTGGGAAAGATTCCTCCTGTGTCCTTGCAGGCAGTTGGATCACCTACCTCTATGGGAGCAGAGGAGTGGACAGGAGAACCTGCTGGGGACAGAATTGACAGCAGGGAGAGTGGAGAAAGCTCAGGGAGGAGGTTCTGGAGCAGAGTACATGGCAGGGAAGGAAATGTGCATGACCAAAGCTCAGAGCATTTTCCCACTGCTTTGGGAGAGGGTGGCAGTGGTGACTCTTACATGTGGGATGGGGAGGAACAACAAGAAACAATATGAAAGAGAATCAACATCAGTGTCTCTCTTCAGAGAGGGGAAAAAGTGGATCTCATGGTAACTGGACACCTCTTCTTGATTTTGGGGTAGGGAGAGGATCTGAATCCACCTTGTTTGAAAGGTGGATTCCCAGGTGATCCTGGGAGAGCTTCCTCTGCTCTCTGCTGCCTTGGCTGTGGACTGAGCCTGGGCTGGAGGGACCATGTGGATGGAGGAAGGAGAACTAGACAGGGAGTGATCACAGCCAGGATCTTAGATCAGAGAGAAGGAATGTTGTTATGGAGAGGCTGAAAGCTCAGGGTGGGGATGACTCATGCTGGAGAACATACAGCTGTTGGAATGGGATCTGGGACCGGATCCAGAGGCTGCAGAGCCTTCCCCATTAGCAGAGAGGGGAAAGAGGAGCCTCCAATGGCTCCCACTTGGAAGAGGCAGCAGCCAACCTGTGCTGGAGGTGATGGGCAGGGAATGCTGCTTGCCAAAGGAGGATCGTGGCCCAGAGAGGTATTTTGGGCATCAGGCAGGACTCAGCAGTGAGGTCCCCTCTGGCTGAGGGATGTGTTCCCTGAGTGCTGGGGCTCATCTGCTCTCCCTTATGCTGTCCTGGAGAAAGGGCAGTCAGAGCAGTGGGGCTGGGATGGAGCTGGACAGGTCAGCTATGAAGTACAAGGCATGAAGCAGACACCTCTCCCTTTCCTAGTGATGGGGAAATTGAGATAAGGTGCAGGGATGTGCTCCCTGTGGAGTCCTTAGCCTATGGTCACACTCCTCTTGCTGGGAGAGGAGTGCTGTGGTTGGAAGTGATCCCTGCCTGAGGAATCAGACTACCATCACTTCCTGGGCTTGTAGGGCACCAGAGCTTCCATCCAGATGCTGTAGCATCTTCCCCAAAATTCACAATGCTGCCACAGGGATAAGGAAGAAAACTATCCCCACCCATCCACCAAAGCCCAGGCAGGCAGGGAAGGAGATCCAGGCAAAGCCATAGGAGCAGAAGGGTGAGCCAGCATCTTCCCAAAGTCCCTTCAGAGGGATTTTTTTCGGTATGATGCCTGGAAATAACCACAGCACCAGATTCCCAGCACCAGGGGATAAAGCTCCATAGGCTGCTCCGGGGGTGGCCACGACTCAGGGGTAAGTGAAGTGACTGTAAATACAAACAGACTTGTTATCAATCATGTTCTGTAAATGTGGAGTCATTATCTTTATGTTCCTGGAAAAGCATTTACCTCTGGCTTTTCCATAAGAACTTGGAAAAGCCTAAAGACTTGACTTCTGGAAATACTGGAATAAAATGTAGAAGAAAAGCTGAATTATTTTCACAGATTAATATGAATTAACCAAATTTGCCAACTGAGTGAGTTTTAATATATCTCCAGAGCTGTAAGTCAAATGCCTCTTCTCTTCCCAGTGATTTATGATAGTGTTTTGCAAACTTTTCCAGTACTGGACACATTCTGTGGTGCTGTGGTTTATTGTCTGGCCAGTGGGGCTTGCACAGGAGATAAGGTGGGATCTGATTTACAGATCCTCTGCCATGTAAAGCAATCCCTCCTTGCCTGGCCAGGCTTGGGGTGCAGAGCTCTGTGTAACCAATTCCTCTTTCCACCCCAACAACCAGAGCCAAACATTTTCCAGCTGAAGGGAACATCAAGCTTCAGGCCAAAGCACAGCTCTGCAAAGTTTTATGCAGTCGAAAGTCCATGAAAACACATCCACACTTGACCCAAAGTGTTTGGAAAGATGACATTGCTGCTGCATTTCCATTCCTGATGCTCCAGCAGCTGCTCAGGGAGAGAAAGAGGAGGAGGAAGAGGAGGAGGAGGAAGAGGAGAAGGAGGAGGAGCAAGAGGCTGCAGACCCAGGGCTAACACTAGCCAGAAGCCACTTGGCTATTGCATCTCCAGCTCTCACAGCAGTGTGAGCACAGGATGGGGAGGGAGATCTGCCTTGGAGATGGGTTTGATTTCACCTTTGTCTCTCTAAAGCAGAGCACACACCATGGATGGGACAGAGCTGGAGGGATGGTGCTTGTTCCCATCACATTTGTTCCCACCAGCTCAGTGTGTGGCTCAGGATGGGGACAGTGCCCTAATTTTAAGCAGCCAGAAGTGTTCAGGAGAGAGGTTTTTGCTCAAGGGTAGCTGTATCTGGTCATCACTTGCTTTGCTTGGTAACACAAAGGGTCAAGATCCAACACCTGACAGGAACATGGGACTGTCTAAGAAGGATCATCCCAAAATGCACCAAAAGAATTGTTCTTCTAGCTCTTTCTCAGATTTTTTGTGAGTTTCTTGCATCAAAGTGTTTTGGTTTGTCATTTCAGTTATATCCTAAATTACTAAGCATTAGTGCCTGCTAATGTTGAAGTAACAGAAATAAAAGCTGAAGTGCTTCAGCTCAAGCTGGGATGGGATATTTCACAGAAATGCAATATTCTGAGATTGCCTTTTCATTTCAAAATGAGCCATAATGTTCCCAGCTCCACATGGCCTTTGGGGAGGGAGGTAATTTGGACTTCCAACCCCCTTTTGCCTTGCTGGAGCAGGCAGGGAAGGATTTGGGGCAGGTAGAGCTCTCACTGACAGCAGCTCTGTAAAACACTGGTGGTTTGGGGCAGAGGTGAGAGGTCTCCCTGTCTCATCCAACAGGAGAAATCCCAAGGGAATCCAATGAATCCATCAGGGCCAAATTTTAATGCATACAGAGGAATATCCATTCAGACCTGTTTGACTGAACTGCTGAATTCATCACTGCAGGAGCTCAGGAATGAGCTCAGAAAGGGAGAACTCCAGTTGAGGGAGAAATGTCACCGTGGTCGATGGGATGAATTCTGCAGCTGCAGAAGTCCTTGAGGTGCTCTGAAGAGATGGGGCACACCAGGAAAGCATCTCCCTCCATACATTCCTGGCCCAGGTTAGGGTCCATGTCCCCAATCCCCCAACATCTCCTGTCCTCTGTTTGCCCCCTCCCTTATTAATCACACCCTCATTAGCAGCTCGCAGGGGGAGAGGGCTGTCCCCTGCTCACAGCCTGACACAGGGACCCTCTGAGAGGGTCTTACAATACCCCTGCTCCTTGTTCCCACAGTGGGATATGGAGTCATCCTGTACCAAATGTCCCTTCCCAAAATGCTTTGAGATCCATTTTGGTGCTACAGAGTCTGAGCATCCTCACTGCATCACCCAAGGAAAACTGCAGGGCTCAGTGCTTGGGCAGCCACAAGAGGAGAACATCCCCTCACCTGCCCCTGTCTGCAGGCTGAGGACACACCTTGGGTCAGCACATCAAATAGGCCTTGCTGGAAATTCAGACACCCCAACATTCCCCAAACACAGGGAATATTCCCAAAACAGAGCCATGTCCTTAATATCTCCACACTGAAACAGTGTCTCTGCCTGGCTCTGAGCACCAACTCCCCTGGCAGCCCCAGAGAAGGCTCTGCTATCAAACCTCTAAAGGATTAGTCATTTAAAAAGATAAATAATGAAAGAGTCACCCAATGCAATGCCCACAGTGTTTTCCTGTGCTCTGAAGTTGGTGAGGAGGTCAGGCAGGAGCAGGAGGAGCCTGCGCAGTGTCTCGGCACTAACACAGTTATCTGCTCCTCAGCCCATCAGCTGCATCTCAGCATCTCTGGAACATTATTGCATTTATCCATGTCCCTGCCTCAAATAACATCCCAAGGAGCAGGCAGGGAGTGGAGACCTTGGGAGGGGGAAGGGAGAAATCTCTTGGAAAGGGAGACAAGTCCAACCTCAGCTACAGAGCTTTCTTGATTTGGGATATTTGACTCCATCCCTGCATAAAAGCTCATCCTGAGCAGTCCTTTCCTCAACAGATTTGGATCACCCTACCCATCTCACCTTACAGGCATGAACCACAAAAAGCATCTCCCACTTTATAGGGCTTGGGAGGATGCAGAATGTTCCCATGTACCTCATGGCATTGCTCCCATCAGGACAGCTCCCCTTGAGGGGCTCAGCAGGAGACCTCAGCCCTACAGCACCAGAATCCCAGCACAGCCCCCCAAATCCTTCCCCTCCCTCTCCCCAGGGACACCAGTCCAGCAGCAGGGCTGGAGCTGCACCCTGGGCATGTTTAAGGTGATGGGAGAAGGATGAACCAGACGTGGGGTGGAGGTTGGGGCCAGAGCAGGGCAATGGGTTTGGAGCTGAGGGACCCAAAGGACATGAGCACCCAGACATTTAACAGCAACTTTTAGGGAGCTCATTTCCCTCTGACCACCCAGACATGGTGGTTTATCTCAGACACCTGATTTTCCCTCACCTGGGAAGGGCCTGGGAACCCCTGGCTGCACAGTGAGATGACTTGTAGTGGCCTCATCAAAGGCCATGGAGGTTATGTAGGGCTGGGAGTCACCCAAAGGACACATTTCCACCCCAAGGGCACTTTTCCACCCAAAGCAAGCTGGAGCAGAGCCTGTTTGCCATATGGCACATTTGGGAGCAGCTGGGAGGAAAACTGTGGAGAGCTTCCACGATCTCATCTTTGCAATTTCTTCTCTCAAGTGAGAAGATTAAGAGGAAGAAGAAACAGAGAGGGGACATTTGTGGGCATCTATTTCCTTCCCTGCTGGAAAGGTCAGATGCTGAGGATGGAAACCCAGCACACCAGTTATCTCCAGGAAATTATTTGGGCTTCAGCATCTCCCTGTGCTTGACCTTCCCAGGGAATGGAGCAGAGATCAGAGTGGGTTCCATAGCCTGAGGAGAGCTAGGAGAGCTATTAATGCTAATGGGTGGGAAGTGGCCATGAATAAATCAGCAGAATCTTTCCAGCCATCAAAGCCTGAATCCCTCCAGTCCAGAGTGAGGAGCAGGTGGATGGCAGGATGATGGATGTGGGATTATGACAGAGGTGATCCCATGCTGTTACCTACACACCCAAGACACTTGGTCCCCCAGATCCTGACTCTGCTGCCATGGGGAATTCTGGACCTCACCCCCAGCCCTGCACACAGAATCCCTCCCAAAGCCACTCCAGTGAATGAAGCCTTTCCCTTTGGAATGCCTCCAGGCTGGATCTGTGCAGGGGTTTCACACTTTCCATGCCCTTTTGATGCCACAGATGAGAGAGGAGACCTAGGGAGGCATCACCAGTCCAAACTTCCCTGTAACCAGCCACATCCTTCTACCTCCAGCCTGGCCTCAGTAATCCCAAATCCCAGGCATTAGGCATTTAATCTTGTATTTTATCATGTCTCCTCTTACCAGAGGGTCTGAAATTAAAAGGAAAGGAGGGAAGAGCTGAGCTCCTGGGGGTTTAATTGGTTCTGGCTGGTGGATAAGAAGAGAGGAGGAAAACACAGTGGTTTCTTCCCCTGGTTTTCCTCGATGCTTCCTGAGCAGTTGTAATCATTCTGGGAGAGGGGAAGAGATGCAGCACCAGGGGAGGGAGGGGAAAAATGCCCCTTCCCAGGACAGGGGAGGAACTTGTGTTGCTTTGTGTCTCAGCTGGCCCCAGGCAGGAGGGACAGAGAGCATCCATGGAGCTGAGCCAGAGCCTCTGCTGAGCCCCACGGACATCATTTTCCATGATGCAAACTGGGAGGGGGGAGAGGCAGGACACGGGGAAGGAAGAGTTTGGTGCCTTTGATGTCCTCTCCTGCAGTGCAGGAAAGCTGGAGGCATCTCCCCTGCCCCGGGGTGATGCTGAGGAGGGACCTGCACTGGCTCCAGCAGGATGGATGCTGAGCACTGGAAGTGGCAGTGGGATGAACTGGGGACAGAGCCAGAGGGATGTGGGACAACGAGCTGGGGGCCAGGGATCCCCATTTCTAAGTGCTGGGAGCTGACAGCAGTGTGGGTTTGGCTGTGGCTCCAAATACCCAGTGCAGGTCTCTGCTTTGCTTTGCTGATGCTTTATGGACTCTGGGATACAAAATCCCAGTTTCCATTCCCTCCTCCCAGCCTGTGACACATCCTTGGACATCTCAGGTATTTTCCCCAGAGCAGAAGTTCCAGGGCAGGATACTCTAGCATTAATGCAGGATACTGCACCAGCAATGCCATTGCCACCCCTGGATCCTACTGATGCTAATCAGAAATGGAGCTGCCCTGGCTAATTAATGTACTTGTTTAATTATTATAGCCAGAATAAAGAGCTTTTAATTGCATTTCCCAACCCCCATATGTAACAAGGGACTATGCTTTGACCTCAGCTGAAACAACTTTTAGCAACAGGTATATGTTGTATATAAAAATGTGTTTTATATAAATGCTATATACATCAATATGTTCTTTTCCAGGTAAAAATAAGCAGATCCACAGCTGATGGAGTACAAGGAAAAGCCCAAATGATGCAGCTGTGATCCCACTTTTCCATACCTACCAAGGAAAAAGCAGGACATGGGAGTTTCAGCATCCTGCAGCAGGGACCACAGGCTGGGGAAGGTCACTGGGAACCACTGTCTGGGATGCTGCAAAATGTCACCACAGCCAGACTGTGGGAAGTGCTGTGCCTCACCAGGGAGAAGATGAATTTTGGAGGAGCTACATGCACTTAAAGAATAATGTAACCTGCCAGGAACTTAATGCAGCCAGACAAATGGAAGAGCCAGCTGGAGCTCAGCCAGGTGGAGCTGCCCGAGCCAGAGGGCCCTGGGGACAGGTGATGAGCTTGGGGATAAAGCAGGACATGTCTGGAGCCAACACTGTGAGGTCTTTCCCTGTGTGGATGTGCTTTGGAAAGAGGGCAGGATGGAGAGATGGCATCTCTCACTGCACTGATGCTGGGGGAGCTGGGGGTGTTCATCCTGGGGAAGAGAAGGAGAGCTCCTTCCAGTCCTGACCTCAGCAGCATATCCACTGTGTGAACATGGCCACACAGCTCTGGGCAGGCACACAGAGGGAAGAAGGTGCCCACAAAGAACTTTTCTGCAGCTTGAACTGATCGTGAGAACTGTGCCCAGTCCCAGCCCAACATCCCAGCACGGAGCTCCATATGGCAACCATTAGGGCTGGCGGCAGCCGGAATCGTTTGCACCACGAACACACACACACACACACACACACATGCTCTCCCCTGCCAGCCTCCTGCCCTTCCTCGTGCTTAATTAACCCCACATGCTAACGAGCAGGCGAGCAAAGCCAACCTGCCTCCCCCCACAGAGCTCTGCCAGCACAGCCTTTGCTACCCAACGCACCCAGCGAGTGCTCCTGGAGAAAGGATGGCTCAGCCTTGCCCTGCTCCATCCTGTGCTTTGGGTCTTGGGAAGAAACACCCAAAAGCTGTTTGCCCAGGCCCTGGGAGCAGCACAGGGAGCTCCAGCTCGCTCAGGACAGGTTTGGCTGGGGCAGTGTGGCTGGGCAGGGTGTGCAGGCAGCTACAAGCAAAGCCAGCGATGCTGTTTGCAATTAAAGCAGCTAAACCCTTCCCAGTGCAAGACCTTGCTGCTTGCCTCTGGACCTCAGCAAGCTTCAAAGCTCTCAGTTGGAGTGCCTTGGCACTGGGGGAGTTTTCCCCCTCCTTTTCAAGAGACTCACTGGAAAGGACTTGGCTGCTAGTGCTGATGGCACAGAGCAGAGGTGAGGAGACTTGGATGCATGGTTGGAAATTCAGGGGGTGAAATCACACTGTGCTCTGCTGAGAAGTTTTACCTAGAAAACATTAAGCCTCATCCAACCCATCCCAATCCATACAATGCCTATATATGTATCTCTCTCTCTCTCCACACATCCATAACCCCAGTGAGTTCCTGCAGCTCTGCACACCCCACGAGTCCTGAGTCTGTCACAGCTGACCAACCACCAGTGCAAAGGCAACAACAACCATGAAAAATGCTCTTTCTAATTCCTCTGGAGAGGATTAAGCCATGCTGACTGCAGAAATGAAGACATTTTATGGCCACCTAAGGGCTGAGCAAGGGAGGATTCACCAGCAAAGGGACCCAGGAGGGAGTGAGCAGGAATAACCAGAAACTGGGTTTTTTTGGGGAGTAAAAGGGATAACTTTCATTTAGGGAACCTGACACTGTTCCTCCCAGCAAGTTTTCAATTACAGAGCGGGTAATGGAAAATCCTGTAATAATTATGTCCATGTTGTAGTGTTGTGGAAAATACTGTAATGAGATTAGGGCTGTGTCAGGCTCCTCTGGAGAGCAGAGGGGCAATGTGCACAAGCTGCACCATGTGCCCACTCCCCTCCAGCCTCTCCTGCTCCCTGCAAACATTCCAGGGCTTGGGAACCTTCCTGGTGCCCAAGACACCATCATGTAGTGGGGAAAGGCTGAGGTTTTCTCCAGCTATAAGCATGAGCTGGAGGGAGTCAGTGAAGGTCTCGAGGTGCTGTGGCTCCAATAGAGACTCTCCAGCTCTTTGATCCTCTTCAGCTTCATCCTCTCCATCAGTGAGATTTTTTTTTCCCTGGATATTTTTATGGCTCTTTCTGTGTTGCTTTCCATGTCCCACTGAATATTGCATGTGCTGTCATTCCCCAAGGACCGATAGTCTGAGGAAAGCTGATTCTTTGCCGGCTTTTCTAGAGCTGCTAAATGCCACCTCTGCCCTTCCCAGCTTGATTAGATCTGTGCATTTACCACTGGTTACATTTGCAGGCACTTTTGGGTGTGATTATTAGCAGAAACTTGTCAAGGAGTCAAACTCAGGCGTTAGAGCCTCTCTGGGGGCTGCAGGAGAAACAAGAGCAGCATCTTTGCTTTCCATGGGAGCATGTGGTGCAGCTCAGCAAAGTTGAGTGGTGGCAGAGTCACTCAGGAGGGATCTGAGCCACCCACAAGGGTCCAAACCACTTGACCCATTTATTCTCATCTCACTTGCCATGGGGTATTTGGCTGGAGATCCTAACCCAGACATAGCAAGAAACAAGCAGGAAGAGCTAAAAACAGGGTGGAAAAAAAAAAAAAAAGCAGGAAACAAGGAAGGGAGGAGAAGTGCAGGTCCAAAGGGAAGAAAGGAATCTGTGCCATGAGGAAAGGGCATTCTAAGCCTCTGTTCTTTACAAAAGTGCTTAAAGAGATGATTATTCTTAATTTATGTAGACCTCCACTTGCACTAAAAGAAGTTGGGAGCTAATTAAACAGCAACACTGGAGAAGAGCTCTGGCTTTGGATCTCATCCAGAGGGGAACAATTCCTGGGAATCCTGTACTGAGACAGAACTCAGGTGCTGGAATGCTGCTTAATCTTCCTGCTATGAAATTTGGGATGATTTTCTGCAGGAAAGGAGAACAAATCAGCTCACAAACCCTGGAGTTCTCCCAAGGCAACATGCAGACTCTTTTGGCATCAGTGAGCCAGGGGAAAGGGATCACCTGAGGAGCAATGATTTCTGACACTGTGCTAAGCAGAAGACTTGGATCTGGTCTCCAAGTGACTGTCTAGGTGAAATCCAGAGGTAAAAAAAGGAGGTGCCTTTTGGGAGAGCTGTTTGCTGACCCTGCTAACTGTGTCTGGAGCAATTCCACACACAGCTCTAACAGCAAAATAATTAACACTCTGCCACAGGCTCAGGTGGTGATTTTGTGAGTCCTGCTGGAGCTGTGCTCCCACAGGAGAATCAGGGTGGGTTTTGTCACTCTTTAGGGACTATTTCATGATCTCACAAGCAACTATTGAATCTTTCCATTGATGGATTGAGCTGAGCTGCCTGAGCAGCAGAGAATGAGTTGACCCTCTTGCCCTGTGAGGACAGAGCTCCAGCACACTGGGACTACCTGAGCCATGTGCCCTTTGTCACCAGCTCCTCCAGTCAGGAATATTTCCCAGTTGATGGTTTCCTGAAGTTATCCAGCATTTGCTGAACATTTCAGGGAGCTTTTCTAGGTTAATCACACCCAGAGCCTGCCGAGGCAGATAGAGGGGAAGAGGTGAGAGGAGAGAAATCCTGCTGTGTTATTACAGCAAAACATGCAATAAATACTACTGGAAACATCCCATACATCCTGGGGGGATTCACCATGTCTGACCTCAGCTGTGGGAATATCAGCTGTCCTTGGGGCTCTCCTGAGAGTTAAGGGGGAAAGTCAGCACTTCTA
>NW_008666620.1:39114-52910 GCF_000695815.1 Acanthisitta chloris | reverse complement strand
GGCACTGGTTCCTTCTCCCTCGGCCAGCGCTGGAGCTGAGATGCCTCAGACAAGACATTCAGCTGTTGGAGGGCTGATGCCACTGGAAACAAATCAGACTCCTGACAGTGCCCTGCGTGTCTCTGGCCCACACCAGATCACACCAAAGCTGTCCCATCTCATTTCCCACTCCCCTTCACATGCCAGGGAGGAGGGATGGAATCAGACAGCACTCGCGTGCGGCAGAACAGGCTCAGGCTGGAGCTCTTGTCCTTACTTGCCCTCGTGCTGAGCAGCTGATGTTCTGTGTTGGACCTGCTGGCAGAACCTACACCCATCTGGATGGTGCTCCTCTCCCCTGACCCAGGCAAGAGCAGCACACGAAGGTCCCTCAAGGTCCAGAGCTCTTTGGCTGCTGTCCCAGAGCAGCAGAGTGAGACGAGGGCAAGGGAAGGTAAAACTGCCCTTGGTTCACAGAGTGTCTCTGCCATCTCAGGCCTGACCCCGTGGGATCAACAGAGGACTTTGTTTTCTTTATCTCTTCCAGTAATTAATCAATTTTACTGCTAAACAAAGCTGACTCCTTGAAGGGGAGGTCTCCTAGTTTAAATCTTGTTTTGGAGGAAGCAGGAGATGATCCTAACCAGACATGTCTTCTTAAAGGGATGCAGTTGCTACTGCTCTGGCTGAGAGCTCTGCAAGGTCAGAGAATCATAGGATATCCTGAGCTGGAAGGGACCCACATGGGTCATCCAGCCCAACTCCTGCACAGGACACCCCAACAATCCACCCTGGGCCTGAGAGCATTGGCCAAACACTCCTGGAGCTCTGTCAGCCTTGGGGCTGTGACCACTGCCCTGGGGAGCTGTTCAGTGCCCAAACACCTCTGGGGGAAGAACCTTGTCCTGATATCCAACCTAAACCTGTTCCAGTGCCCAAACACCTCTGGGGAAAGAACCTTGTCCTGATATCCAACCTAAACTTGTCCAGTGCCCAAACACCTCTGGGAGAAGAGCCTAGACCTTATATCCAACCTAATCCTCCACTGACACAGCTCCAGCCATTCCCTCAGCTCCTGTCATTGCTCACACATTCCCAGCTCTTCCTGTTGATGAAGCTCATGCAGGAATATCACATCCTTCTCACCTGGGTGGCAGAAAGCTCCTGAGGAGGGTGTGGGCTGTAGCACCTACCAGAAGGTCCATCACCTCACCATAAAAACTGTGATATCCCAGTGGTTTGGGTGCCACCAGTTTCCCAGTGTTGGTGAGAGTCAAAGTTCAAGGTTGAGCTCTCCTGCTGGGGTGGATATGGATTTTTGAGGGGGCATCAGCAGGTTATGCTCCTCCTGGTTAGCACCACAAGTTCTTAGTGGCCACAATTGGACAGAGTTAATTTTGTCACTGTCTTTGCTCATGTCCAACTCTTTTCTTTGCCCTTACAGAGGCAATCCTTGTATTTTTCATCCCACCTGGAAAAAAGTTTCTTGACTCCATGACCAGAAGCTCCAGATCCAAGGTTATAAACGTTTTCCATTTGTACTGGATGAAGAGTTATTTGCAACCTCCAGCTGGAAATGCAGTGGTAACATGTAATAGTGTCATCCATGGCATCTCTCCTTGTCTTTAATGGAATTTGCTTGGCAACAGACACAAACAAGCACCAGCTTTATGCAAGAGAAAAGTTTTGGTGGTTCTGTCCTGGGGAAACCTTGTACAGTAGTAAAAAAACCCCAGAGTCTGCTTCCTGCCCTGCTTTGAACAAGTCCTCATGCACATTTTATATGAGAGAAACTGCCTGGGTCTATAAAAAATGACTCACTGAAACTGGTAACGTTAAACACAACTTGGGTTTGATCCAAAGCCAAAAATGCTTTACTTATTTGAAATGTAAACGGTTCCTTTATCTCCTGCCTAGTTCAGGGGTTGTTCAGGGGTTGTTTAGGGGTTGTTTAGGGCAGTTTCCTTCCAAATAGGTTGCTCAGTTTTGCAAAATCCTGGGAAGCACAGAAAGCTGCAAAGGAAAACACAGAAACTCTCTTGGCTGATTTATGGAGAGGAGGGTGGGAAAGGGGCCTCCCATCCCTTGGGAAAGCATACCCAGAGCTGCCTTCCCTGGAGACTTGTTGCTGCACCGAGATGAGCAGCACAGGCTGTGCTGCAGCCACCAGCATCGCTCTCCCTTGGACCATCCACAGCTCCAATTCACCCTGTTCCTTCCAGCCCAGCCTGAGATCTCCAACTGGTGAGCACCACTGGGGCACAGAGATCCCAACAGCATCCTGCACCAGCATAGCAGCCTCTTCCCTATGAGAACTGTGAGATTCTCACTTGTTTTGGGTCACCCCATCCTGGCTCTGACTGTGGTGGTGGGTAGAGACTGTTCCTGCCTCAGGTTGGATGAGCTTGCTCTGATTTATTCTGGGCTTTCTGGCTGTTGGAAGGCTCTGCATCCCAGCTCAGTGGGAGCAGGAGAGGCTGAGAAGCTGCTGGAGCTGCATTGCTGCTGCCCAAGAACATCTTCATGTTGCTTTGTTGCAGGATTTGTAGGAGCTGATGGGAAAGCTGCAGGTTTGCCTTCACCCTGTGATGCCCAAGGGATCCCAATCCTTGGCTGCTCAACCCACCACCTCCAGGAGGGATATAGGGTCAGGATTGGGAGAGTGGATGGTGATGGGAAGGTGGGGAAAGGAGGGATGGGAGCAGAGAGAAGGGGAAGCCTGTGGGTTCATGTGTGTGCAGTAATCATGGATGGGAAGAGAATTGATGGTGGGCAAGGGGCAGAATTAACTGACTGCATGAAGAATTACTTGATGGGGAAGGAGCTTCACAAAGCAGCAAAACTTCCCAGGTAGGGAAATCCTACAGGTACAACCCAGAGAGAGGGAAAAAAAAACCCAGGGAGAAAAAGAGAGAAGGTGGCACTGAGCTCTGAAGACCTAATTAGGTTAATTCTTTCAGAACATGGTGAGCTGGCATGGCACAAGGAGGAAAAGAATGTTTCATGGGGAAGAAAAGAAGACCCAACATTCCAACTGTGGTGTTTCTTTTGAAATGAAAGCTTGAAAGGTTTGCACTGAAACCAAAGAGCAAGACCTTCCCCAGCCACCCAACAGCAGCACAGAACATGCTTGGGAAAGGGGAAATTTGTATTGAGCCTGTTTTGAGTCCATCCATAAGAGAGATGAGTTCAAGACAAGCATCTTGAGACTCATTGAATGGTTGTGTGGTCCTGCTTCATGCAGAAGAGACATACCACAGCTTCCCTGTGCTCTGGTGCTGCCAGGGATAACAAACTCCAGGGCCACAGGCTCAGGGCACCTGAGCCCAGAGAGGAAAAGCTTCAGTCAAGGTTTAAGAGGGTGAACGAAGCAGAGGTGTCTTGGCAACCCTGACCCACAGAGCTACTGGATCCCTGCACAGCCATGACCTCAAACGTGGAGAACACCTCCATTTGGAACCTTTTGGGAGTGTTTTTGAGTCGACTCAAGTGCTGAGCTGAGAGGGATCTGGACAACACTCTGCAGGCTGAAAGCTCCTTAACCCAGTGTTGCTCTAAAAAGCCACAAAAGGACCTACCACTGGTGATATGTGGGGACATCAGGATGACCCTGGTGGAGCCATAACCCTGTTTTTGAGGACACACCATACTGCAAATACAACACCCACAGGATTGAAGGCACCAGTGCCTTACTCCAGGATGGGAACTGGTGGGAAGGGGTTTGCTGGGGGATGTCAGAGCCCCCCAGAGCAGCCCCTCTGAGAGCTGTGGCACTGCTACCCTCCTGAACAAACCTTCAGTGCATTTCTCTGAGAAACAGCTGGAAATCTTCCAGCAGCAAATGTATCTGTCTCCAAAAAAATATCTTGCTTACATTAACAGTGTCTGGCTGGTGAATAATGTGGAGAGGAGAAACTGTCGTGGGGCAATTAATAAGCTGAGCCTGTGCTTGGTGGCAAGGATCAGAAAATATTAGGGGAAGTGACAGGCCAAGTCAATAAATAGCACAGCAAGTGTGTTCTTTGGGGAAGGTCTGGCACTGCTGCTGCTGGCTCAGTGCAGTGAGCTCAGCTAAAGTCTCCCCTGGGCAGGGCATAGCCAGCCCCATCCTTGGAGCCCTCCAACACCTCATTTTTCTTTTGTGCCACTGCTCTCTCTTTCTCCTGAAGCTGGAATTTGCTTGTCAGCTACAGGGAAACAGGATGGGGAGGACAGGTTCCATCTCCATCCCTCCATCCTTCTTCCCAGCTGAGGATGGTGTGTCAGGGGAGTGCACCAATGTTTGGCTTTACAGTTCCTGCAGCTTTGAGGGTTTGTAGGTGGCCAGATGAGAGATGTGTGTAGGAAATCAAGGCAAAGATCCTCCCAGGGTCCCTGGAAGGTGTAGGATGCAGTCAGTGTGTATGAGGAGGTAAGAACTGGTGTCCTGTACCCACCTCCTTGTACACCTACAGGTAACAGGGTAACTGAGCCCTGATAAAACACTAACACCTCAACCCTGCTGCAAAAGCACCAGGAAAATCAGTCTTTAAAAGCACTTAAAAGTGTCCCTTTAAGGCACTGGAAGAGGCTCCAAGGTCTCTCCAGAGTTTCTCTTCTCTGGGCTGAACAGCCCCAGCTCTCCCAGCCTGTCTCCGCAGCAGAAGTGCTTGATGGTGATGGGAGCAGAGCTCAGCCTAGCAAATACCAGCCCTAAACTCCCAAACCACTCAGCCAAGGTCAACAGTCTCTCCAGAAAGATCCAAGACTCCTCCAGACCCTCCAGTGTGTGTGCAAACCCCAGTGGGGAATCGTGCAAGGACCTCGGCACGAGGGACAAACCAATCCCACAGAGCACAGTCAGGGCTGACACACAATAACTTGAGCATTCATGCAGGCAAAAAACCAAAAAAACTACAGGTTTTTCCTGCCCAAGGAGAAATATGACTCGGGACAAAAAAATTCCATGTTTGCCTGAGCAGAATAATCTGCAAATGCAATCAGCCATTTGGGTGATTGATGCTCTTTGCTCAGTTAAAACTTCTCCATCAAAATCTCAGGGCAAAAAAAAAAAAATCCTTCACAGAGAAATTCAGCTCTCAGAAGTGCAATGACACAGACACACATCCCAGCAGAGCCCCGAGGGAACTAACAAGAGTACAAGCAGCATTTGATGTTCCCTGCACTGTCCCAGCTCTCTGGGTCGGGAATCCGATCACGGTAACAAAAGCAAACAAACCAGGGTTTAAATAGAAGCAAAAAAAACCTTGGAAGGGAAAAACCAGTGAGAGCCAATGTTTACCCTGAGGATGGGATAGTTTAGAAATGATGGCTGGGAGTCAACTCTCCAATATTTTTAGTTTCTAAAGGTTTGCTTACCTCAGCCACCGACTCCCTGTCCCCTCGGATGGGGACCAGGCTGCAGGTGCAGCTTCAGATACTCCTCAGGGAGAAGCAGGAGGGGAAAATTTGCACCTGATTTTTGGGGCATATTAGACACTGCCTTACAATTTATCAGCTAATTACAATTAGAGCAGAAACAAATGCCCAGGTGAGTTAATTAACACTGCTGTGGGCACACAGTGAAGGAGCCCAGTGGGGATCTAGAGAAGGGAAAACAGACCCTGAAATGCAGAGTTTGAATGTTGATTTGTACTGAGAACAGGTTCTTGCTAGTTTTGGTTGAACACTCCAAATTGAAAGCTGCTTTAGGAAGATGGCACAATGCTGGGATAGTCTGTGACAGGAAAAGATGAGGGATTAAGGAATCCACAAGGAAACCAGAAGTCTTCCAGTGTCTAAAGGGGCTCCAAGAGAGCTGGAGAGGGACTTTGGGCAAGGGCCTGGAGGGACAGGACAAGGGGATATAGCTTCCAACTGCTAGAGGGCAGGGATAGATAGGATATTGGGAAGGAATTGGGAAGGAATTCTTCCCTGTGAGGTGCTGAGGCACTGGCACAGGTTTCCCAGAGAAGCTGTGGCTGCTCCATCCCTGGGAGTGTTCCAGGCCAGGCTGGATGGAGCTTGGAGCAACCTGGGCTGGTGGAAGGTGTCCCTGCCCATGGCAGGGGTGGAATGAGACGATCTTTAAGGTCCTTCCAAGCCAAACCATTCTGGGACTCTTATGATTTAACCCTTCTGTCAGCAGCAGAGGACAGTGAGGAATTGGGGATCAGATGCAGCCACGGCAGCCGGTCCTGGCCAAGGCTGATGCTCTTCTGTGTTCAGGAGGATGAAAATGATGATGTGATGACCAACCCACCCTGGTGACAACCCTCCAGTGACCCAGCACAGCACACCACGAGCCAAGTTCAGCCCCAGACACAGAGTGACCAACCCAGCTTTGAGCTTATATTAATTTTATTCACATTTCCAGAGGAAAGCATCAGTGGAGTGCAAGGTCATGGCTAGTGTCAAAAAGCTCAAGTATTTGGTTTAAAGAGGCAAAGATTTCCGAGGCTGAGTTGCCGCTCCCTTCCCTGCACGTGTTTCCAGTCCGAGTCACAGGAATCTCACAAACAAGCTGGAAAATCACATGATGGAGGGGATGTCAAAAACTTTAAAGCTTTCTTGGTATAAATCCCTAAGCAGGGCATGAAAGTAGCAGGCAGGAAATCTTGTACAGCTGAACTAGCTTATCCCCTGGGCTGAACGTTGGGTTGATTTCCCTTTGGTTGTCGAGTTTCGCTCTCGGCGTCGCCAAACGTTTCTGTCCAACCCTAATGTGATTCATTACCCAGAGCTGAAATTTGCTGCTACTGGATTACAAGGATGATTGTTGGTGATGGCACAGAACAATTTTAACAGGAGTCTCGACCGAGGAGAAAAAGAGAAGGGGAGGGAAAAAAAGGGATTGCTTTGGATTTCAAAAACCAGGGAGAGAGAAATGAAAACATAGCCAGGGATAAAGAGCTATTTGGAGAAGTGAAACTTCCCAATTGCACTGCTGCCCCACGGGGATTTGTCACAGCTCTGGGTGGCTTCTAAGTGATCTGTTTGTATTTCTGGAGTCTCGACCGAGGAGAAAAAGAGAAGGGGAGGGAAAAAAAGGGATTGCTTTGGATTTCAAAAACCAGGGAGAGAGAAATGAAAACATAGCCAGGGATAAAGAGCTATTTGGAGAAGTGAAACTTCCCAATTGCACTGCTGCCCCACGGGGATTTGTCACAGCTCTGGGTGGCTTCTAAGTGATCTGTTTGTATTTCTGGGTTCAGTTGGGCACTGGTTCCTTTTTTTTCAGCAGGTCCCAAATCCTCCCAAACCCAACTGGCATCAACCAGCTTCAGCTTTGCTCCCCACAGAGCTACAACTTTTGGCTTTTTGCTTCAAAGTGCACAATTCAAACGAGACATAAAAAGGCATCACACAACCAAAGGCATCTGCAGAGCCCTCACTATGCCACAGGCCTGGGGACAGGCAGGGCTGAGCTGGGACAGGGAAAGTCTGGAGCAGAGGAGAGCAGGAAAGACTCACCAAGACAAACATGAAAGTAACACTCCCTGACAGAAGCAGAATGGCATCAGCAACTCAGTTATGGGGCTAAAAGATGAGCTGGTTTAGCTGTTTCTCTGTCTTGTAAGTAGCAGTGAGTTTTCAGTGTGTCCAGTGAGGACACTGGAAATGTTTTGCCCAGTGCAGTTGCTGGGCTATACTGGAACACAGCACTGTTTGGAAGGGAGTGGATTATAGATGTGAGCACATTCTTGCTTGCTCTGCAAAGACAATTAACAGATTACAAAAAAAAAGGCACAAGCAGCACATTCCTCCTCCTTCCATCCCTACAAGGTTCCTCCTTCCCCCCTGCTGCAAGCTCTGCTCTGGCTGTCACTGAACAACCTCCAAGTACACATTTTCCTCTTTGATCCAGCTGGCTCAGAAGCCCCAAGGATTAAAGATTTCTCTTCTGTTTGAATAATTTCACTGACTAGAATCTCATTGCTTGTTTAACCAATTCTCTTCATCCTCCATCTATACGTAGGCAAAGAAATGAAATTAATATTATATTTTGTCTTATTGCTAGAGGCAACTTGCTGTCCCCCAACTCACGTTCCCAGAGGGAGGAGGGAAGACACAAAATCTGGCAGGACCTGGACCTGCTTGCTAGGAAGAAGAGAAAGGCAAAACTGCACTCAGCACACCTGGCTGGGGGTCACAGAGGGGGAAGCTGGAGCAAAGAAGGGCTCAGGGGTATTTAAGAGGTCAGTGGAGAGGCAGGAATAGAAGTCCAGCTCCAGATCCTCTGCTCCAGTTGTTAAGAACCAACTTTGCTTTGCCCAGAAGGTGAGTTGTGTTGGAGGCCAGGACATGCCACTTGCAATTCAAGCTTTCATGCTGATGCTGGATGCACAGAGCAGGATGAAGGAATATGACTCTTTGGTGAATATCCTGGTTATCATATTAAAAATGTGTTTTAATATATTAAAATCATCTCTTGCCTAGTCCTTAACACTGCAATAAATTCCTCTCCTGCAGTTGCCTGGCTGATATTTCATGTTTCAGTTAGGAAATATCTCCCCAACCCTGTGAAGGCTTAAACTCCTGAAATTCCTACAAAAAAAATTAGAAAGTACAGAGACAAACTGCTATAAATATTAATCCAGGACTGAATGGCTTCGGTGCTGTGGGTTCTGCTCTATTTACAGTTTTAAGGACCTTCTCAGCAGCTGGAAGGTTGGACAAAGGACATGGGTGATGAGGGATGGAGGACAAAGTGTGTTCCTTGTGTCACCACACAGTGATGGACAGAGTGTTCACTCTGTTCCCAATGGCTCTCAGGAAGAAACACTGATGGCAGAGATGCCAAGGGAGTTGGAGGTGCCTCTGGATGAACCATGTCAGCACACAGTGCCCTGAGACATTCACACAACCCTGGCAGAGGTTGGTGGGACATCTGCCTTTGGCAGCTCCAGGTACACACAGCTCCAGTGCTTGGAAGGGTTCACACACACAGGATTCTGCCTGGCAGCTGTGGATGAAGGGGTGGAAAGGCTGAACTAGGCTAAGGTGGTTCCAGATAAACTCCAGGACAGCCAAATATCTATGAGGGAGAGTAACAAGCTGGAGTGCTGCTGCCAGGCATGAGTGGGAACACAGAGCAGAGCTCAGTGGGGCTCCCTGTGTCTCCCAGGGCTTCCATGGTGAGAGGACAGCTCAGGAAGTGCGGTGAGAAAATTCCCATCCAGGATGTCACAGTGCCATGGGCATGTTCCTAACACTGTGCTCTGACTCTGAACAGAGCAGGAAACACTCATGCTTTCCTCCCACCAGGAGAGCACAGGCTGCATGCACAGGGACACAGCCACAGGCTTTGCTTCCTCCCTGAGGAAGATCAGCTCTTTTGGGAAGTAATTCTCACCCTATTTTGCTGTCTGTTTAAACCCCAAGTCCTCACCAGGCACACCTCCCTGGGTGCTCTGCCTGCCTGGTTCCTGGAGAGCAGAGGAGCTGTACAGCACTCTGACTCTTTGGCAGAACACAACAAAGTCCACCTCGAGGTGAGAAGGCCAAAGCACTCCAAACTCATCAGTCTGAATTGGTCAAAATAAAATCCATTTGTTCCCAGGAAATCTGTTTGCATCTGCACACATGTGCTGGCCACTGCTGGGTTCCCAACTCGTATTCCCAGCACTTGGCTGACATTGGACAAGAATGGCAGGGGGTGGAATGAGATGGTCTTTAAGGTTCCTTCCAACACAAACCATTCCAAGTGCTCCTGATTGTGCTGTTTCGACAGAAGATGCTCCTGAGACATCAGGAGACACACAGCAGCTGCACAAAAGCACTGATGGAAGAATGACAGCTAAAATATTTGTCTCCTGTGGGAGACAACTTGATGGGATCTTTGCCTACCCAAGGCCTACCTGCACAGAGCCTCCTTCCCACACTCCAGGGAAGGGAGGGAGAACATTCTGCTTGCTGGCAGAAGCAGTGCAAGTCATCCCTGATGGAAACCCTCTGCCCACGCTCCCTCCCTGCTGAGGTGTAAGCAGCCCAGCAGCCAAGGGTATTAGAACAACTGGGATCAGTAGGAGAAACTGGAATTATTAACAATCAGTCCTGAAAAGGTCAACTCCTGAGTCACAGCAGGGAAGGATACGGGGGAGTTGCTTTGAAGTGCATCTTTTTCCTCCTTCCTTACTCTCTTTTGAATACACACAGAATATATTAAACTCGCTGGTGATCATTCAGTCTCTCTTTCAGGCACTATCACTGGACACAGAGTCAGCTTTACACAAAGCTTTCTTCTTGCCACTGCAGCTCCACCAATGCTACCCTGGATTCCCCTTAGAACCGGAGGTTTCTTCTCCATCTCCAAAAGAGATTGATATATCAAAACCAAATTCAATTACAAAATATAATAATATCCTCTTCTTGGAAGTGAAGCTGTCCCATATTCCAGACTGTGGCAGGATTTTTTTATGTCCTCAAAATATTGTTAATAAGTTCTACTTTAAAATACATCCAAGTCCCAATCTGTCTGTCCTGCATGTAATGCTGACAGCTGGAGATCCATTCCCTGGTCAGCTCCTTGTGGGATCAGTTCCAGGGCTCTTCTCAGTTGTCTTCTGCAGACTTGAACATGAGGATGGCATTGTAGATCTTCAGGGCAGGGCCCAGCTTGATGCTGAGGATTTTAACGATGTCGGTCTGGTTGAGGAGCAGGAAGGCCTCACCGTCGATCTGCTGGAGGTTGGAACACACAGAGGACAGAGATTATCATCAGGGGACAGGCAGGATTCCCACTGCTGGTATTCCTCCCTACTTCTGGCACCCACACCCTGTGAGATTCCCAGGAATGCTGCCCTTCCCAAGGGGCACAGACCTCATCTCACAGCCTTTTTCCTAGAGATGGAGGAGCCTGAGCGTGGGCAAAGCACTATGAGGTGCTTCTTCACTGTAATTGCTCCACACAGCCAACAACTGTCAAAAATCCTACAGCCTGTGCACAACTGTGGCCAGAAATTAGATCAAGAAATCCAGACTGTGAATCCTCAGGAGGCAGCTATCCAAGAAAAATATATTACACTGATCCATGATGATTAAAAGTATAAAATCACCATTTCCAGGGCATTCACTGCATGTTGTCATTGCACAGACTCCTCCAACCCTGTTTAGCTATTCAGGGTAAAATTTAAAGCCAAACACTCTTTTTTTCTGCCTTTTTTGGTTAGTTCTGCTAAAAACTTCATAGACGAGAATAATTCCTGAGATGTGAACATCTGGATATCCTCACAGCTGGGATGTTCTGTGCCTCGAGACAAGTCTCTGTTTACAGGAGAAACAGGAGGGTCTTGTGAAATCCTTTTCAGTAACACTCACTGGGCTTGCTCAGCACATGGCTAAAGGAATCCTGTGAGGAAAGACTGAGAGAATTAGGATTGTTCAGCCTGGGAAAGAGAAAGCTTTGAGGTGACCTAATTGTGGCCTTCCAGTGGCTGAAGGGAGCCAACAGGAAAGATGGAGAGAGACTATTTACAAAGGCTTGGAGGGACAGGACATAGGGAATGGCTTCACACTGACACAGGGCAGGGATAGTTGGGATATTGCGAAGAAATTCCTCCCTGTGAGGGTGTTGAGGCACTGGCACAGCTTGCCCAAAGAAGCTGTGGCTGTCTCATCCCTGGAAGTGTTCCAGGTCAGGCTGGATGGGGCTTGGAGCAACCTGGGCTAGTGGAAAGTGTCCCTGCCCATGGCAAGGAATGGAACAAATGACCTTTGAAGTCTCCTCCAACCCAAACCATTCCAGGATTTTATGTGCTACACAGACCAAGGCATAGTAAAACATAATCCAGCTGGAAAAACACACTCTCCTAATCCATCAGCAAGGAGATATTCAAGAAGATGCACAGTAAGCAAGTGATTATCATACTACTGTGTGAAAATCCAGGATGCTCTAGGTAGCAGCCAGTGAAATCCTGACATACTATTTTAAGAAGAGGTTAAAAATTTACTTGAGCAAGAACATCCAGAGAGACAACACAGATATAATTAATACAAACCCCAAATGCTGCAGGGAAGAAGCCAAAGATTAATGGCCACAGACAAACAATATGTGTCTCCCCAAGTTATTCCATTAAAGTCCATTTGCAGAGACTGACAGTGTCTCCTCCTCTCACTTGATGCTTACCAGTGCAGCAGACACCACTGGACACTCAGCCCAGACAGTAGAACAATTCTGCTGGTTTTGTAGTCTTCCCAACTAGAATTTTTGTGGATGTCAATGAGTGGTGCAAGAGGAAAACACTGAGGAAACTCAGACAAACAAATGGCTCTGAACATGAGCCAGCAGTGTGCTCAGGGGGCCAAGAAGGCCAGTGGCATCCTGGCCTGGATCAGGAACAGTGTGGTCAGCAGGACCAGGAGGTGATTCTGCCCCTGCACTCAGCACTGGTGAGGCCACACCTTGAATCCTGTGCTCAGTTCTGGGCCCCTCAGCTCAGGAGGGACATTGAGGGGCTGGAGCAGGTCCAGAGAAGAGCAACGAGGCTGGGGAAGGGACTGGAGCACAAGTGGCATGAGGAGAGGCTGAGGGAGCTGGGGGTGTTCAGCCTGGAGAAGAGAAGGCTCAGGGGAGACCTTAGCACCCTCTGCAACTCCCTGACAGGAGGTTGGAGTCAGGTGGGGGTTGGTCTCTTCTCCCAGGCAACCAGCAGCAGGACAAGAGGGCACAGACTCAAGCTCTGCCAGGGGAGGGTTAGGTTGGATGTTAGGAAGATTTTTTTTTTATGGAGAGAGTGCTCAGACATTGGAATGGGCTGCCCAGGGATGTGGTGGATTCACCAACCCTGGAGGTTTTCAAGCTGAGACTGGATGTGGCACTTAGTGCCATGGTCTAGTAATCACAGTGGGGTTGGACTTGATGATCTTGGAGGTCTTTTCCAACCTGGTTGACTCTATGATTCTAAATACTTAAAGCATAGAGTTGGGAGCCAGGAGATTTGGTCTCTCTGTCTCTCACCACACCAGAGACCCTTAGCAAGTTACTCAGCCTCCCAGTATGGACACTGGGAACGACAGCAGCACTCCCAGGCCACAGATGGCCACACAACATCTCTGAATCTCATTTGCAAGCTGCCTAGTGTCTACACTGCTGCAATGAATGTGTTAAAAATAGCTTGAAACAAATGGGACTGTTGCTTAAATTAAATAACAGAGTTGAGAGGAGCAGAAAACTGCTGGAAAACAGTTCTGCATTTCAAAATGCTTTTGAGTCCAATATTATTCCTATGCTTCATTTTCACTGCATTGCCTCACACAGCCTTATTTTAAACAGACCTGCCCTGAACTGGACCTAGAAACAAGTCTGTGCTTTATTATTCATTTCTTTGTTCCATCATATTTGGATGGTTTTTCAAATTCTGTGCACAATTTGTTCCCTTTATTCCTAATGTAAGCAGTGACTTATCCCTCTCCAGCCCCCAGCCAAGGAAGTCTGCAAGGGATTTATTTATCCTGGATATGGAGCACTCTGAGGCTGATCCCAGCTCATGGGCAGTGTGGGGAGTTCAGTCACTCACACCTGTGTCCTGGCCAAAGCCAAACTGCTAAAAGGGGTTTGATCTCCAACTGACAATTTGGTTTGAGCATAGACTTGAAGAACAAAAACCCCCTCTCAGTTGGCATAGGGATCATACTTTGAGGCTGCAGAAAGTAAGGGATTAAAACAGATCATGGCTAAGGCACTCTTGGAATCAGAAAGCAGTTGCTGTGTTCAGGCCCTGGATAAATTATGGCCAGAAGAAATAAAATATATGGAGAATGGTTGGATTCATCAGCTTTGCTTGGTACATCTTCCCTTCCAAACTCTCCAGATCTTTTACACTCAGCTACACTGAGAT
>NW_008666620.1:28415-39076 GCF_000695815.1 Acanthisitta chloris | reverse complement strand
CCTACACTGTCACATTGTGGTCAGTGCTTTTTGCTCTCTGGTTTGTGTCTGTGCATGTTTTTTGAAATAAGAGAAAACAAAACACAGAGAGATAAATCCACCAAGTGCACTGCAGCCTGATTCACCCTGAAAGGCAGCTCTGGGAGCAGTCATCTATCACAAACCTGCCCTTTCCAGTCACTGCCATGTGCAGAGCTGAGCAGGCACAGCCCTTCCCTCCAGTTCTCACAGCCCCAGCAGGAGCTGTGAGGGTGGAATCACAAAACCATGGAATGGTTTGTGTTGAAGGGACCTTAAAAATCATTTTGTTCCACCCCCTGCCATGAACAGGGACACTTTCCACTGGCCCAGGTTGCTCCAAGCCCCATCCAACCTGGCCTGGAACACTCCCAGAGATGGAGCAGCCACAGCTTCTGTCTGTGCCAGTGCCTCAGCACCCTCACAGGGAAGAATTTCCCCCCAGTATCCATCTATCCCTGCCCTGTGTCAGTGGGAAGCCATTCCCCATTCTCCCTCCATGCCCTTGTCCCAAGTCTCTTTCCAGCTCTCTTTCAGCCCCTCTCCTCTCCAGGCTGAACACCCCCAGCTCTCCCAGCCTGGCTCTATGGTAGAGCTGCTCCAGCCCTCAGAGTATCTCTGTGGTCTCCTCTGGACTCACTCCAACAGCTCCTTCTGATGCTGGGGGTCCCAGAGCTGGAGGCAGCACTTCAGGTGGGGTCTCACCTGAGCAGAGCAGTGGGGCAGAATCCCCCCTGGCCCTGCTGTCCTCGCTGTGGCATGAGCTCAGGACATGGTACATCTGTGCCAATTAATTAGGGGCTCATAAAGAACCTCTGAGCAACACCTGCAATGTAAGCGGAAGCTGAAGCACTCGACAGACCCTGTCTGTGATCCACCTAAAGAGCTGTGCCAAAAATCAGGACAGCCACATCCTGTGCCTGCAGAGATGCCTCAGAAGTTGTGGTGAACACACCAGGAATGGGGAATGGGTCCAGCCCAGCCCGTGGCAGTGACAACAGGACACACTGCACACAGGAGATGCTCTGACTTCCCAACCTCTGCTTGCTCAAGGAAAGATTCCCCTCCTGCTCTCACCTCAGCCCATGGGGGAAGCCAGTGACTCTGGGAAACCCTACTCCTGCCAGGCTCCCCAGGAGAAGCAGGCAGTGTCCTCGTTAGAGGCAGCAGATGAGATCCTCACACACCATTCCAACAGGACATCTTTACAGCCGTGCCAAACCCACGGCACAGTGGTCCAAGACAGGATGCTAAGCATAAGCTCAGTGATTGGAACTGCAGGGGAAATTTAAAGCAGCAGAATGCAATTAGCCATGCTGGAATTCAGCTCTGTGCTGAAGCTGCCTCCTAAATGCCACAGGCTCTGGAATGACAGGGCTGAGCATGTCTGCGCTCTCTGCACTGTAACTCCACTGGAAAGGGACACCAAACCACCTCAGGCTCTGGGCACACCTACTTACCTCTTCCCTGAACACAGATGCTTGTTCTTTGCACCCAGGCAAACGCTGGATAAAGCTTACCACCTGCAATTACATTTGAGAGAGGACAAACAGGAACAGTTAAAATGGGATAGCATCAAGCAAAAAGCTCCTGTTTCCACACAGAACTCCATTTGCCAGTTTTCAAACTTTAATACCTAAACCCACTGATGAAGGATATAGATGAAAAACATTTCTGGGTTGCTGCTGCAACTCCTCTGCATATTCTGCTTTCCCCCTACAGCCATTTGACCATTTCTCTCTTTGTCAAAATGCATTCCCCTAAAAGATCCTCACAAAATCAGCATTATTTTCCCAGATTAAAAGCTATATATGGCTACTCTGCCTTAAACCCATCCCCAACTTCACTCTCTGGAAAGTGAAATTAAGAAGTAAAAGGGATTTAGACAGTTTCCCATGCTGACATGCCTGGAAGAGACAAGATAAACCAACTGAATGAGCACTGCTGGTTTACCAGCATCTGAAGGCAGAAGAGCTGGGAAGGAGTTTTGGGTTTATTTAATCTGTGGTGGGTGCACAGGATCTATGGTACCAAGAGGATTAAACAAGTAGAAGTTAATTTTACATTTCACATTAGGGAAAACCTTTCTAAGCAAGGAATTTGTTAACATTTGGAATAATCTCCCCAGAGACATGCAAGGAGCCCTTGGGTGACATTATATAACACTAAGGAGTGCAAGGAGCAGTCCTGAGTGCAGTCAAGGATGATTTAATGTGTATTGTCTTCTCCAGCTGTAGCTTCAGTGGCTCATAGAAGATTTGTATATTGAGGCATAATCAGATCAAACATCTCCTGCTAATTGGATGCTCCCTTGCAGGAACAGCTCTGTTTCATAAGGCATATTCATGTGAGTTGCTACAGATGTGACATTTCTTCCATGAGCACAAACAAGCAGTTAGGAGGGGTCACTGTCAAACACAAGCAGCCCTTCAGCTCAGACTTGTCAGTCTCTCCTGAATCATGTCACTGCATCTCCAGCTGATCCCACCACTAGGCTTGGAGTCATTGCCTCCCCCAGTTCCGACCACGCAGCAATGGGGCTGTCAGTGCCCTCCAGTAGCCTGGTAGGAGCTGATTTTTGGTGAGCAGCTCCAGCTCCCGTGGTTTCTGTTATGTAACCTGAAAGCAAAGCATCCCTCCCCTTCCCTTCTGCTCCATTTTAAAGAGAACCCCTAAAATCCACATCTCCATCGGGCAGCAACGCCACATTTTCTCCAGTAAGAGTGCAAACTCCTGTTATGAACCAATAACAAAACACTACTTGCCTTTTAAATCCCCTCACCCCTTACAATTAAAACACAAATGAAAATCCTTCTGCAGGGTCTGGTTCCTTCCAGAATCTAAGAGACAGTTGGATCCCTTGGGGCAAGACGCTGAGTGCTCTTTAGTGTCTGAGACAGACATCTCCGGGGAATGACCTGAGCTTGCCTTGCTCCTGTGTCCTTCCCTGCACCACTGCTGCTGGCTACTGTCATGGACACAGAGTGTCAGACCTTTGATCTGTCCCCAAAGTCATTTGTAGGGACACTTTGAGCACTCTGTGCCACAGGAGAGGCCTTTGAAACAAACAGGAGCCCTGGGGTTTGCCAAGAATGGAGAAAAGAGAGGGGAGGATGCAAGAGGAGAAAACAAGAGAAAAGGTCCTCAGGACATGAGCTAGACATTGGGTTCCACTGAGCTGCAGTCACCTGCCTGGCCTGTCACTGCTGGAGAGGAGAGTCCCCAAACCATGATGTGGAGCTGAGGGATGAGGGAGGCTTGGAAGCATGAGAGGAAAACATTGATACCACAGGAAACCAACACAGCCCCACAACGGTGGCAGGAAAACCCTGAACCACGGGAAAGGGTGAGGCTGGAGGGCCTCAAGGTGAGGATGGGAGAGGCGTTGGACAGGTTGGGAACACAGTGGGATAAAGACTTTTCCTTTGAGGAGGTGAATGTCTGCCAGTCCTTCCTGCTGGAACCACCCCAGTGCTCACAGAGCTGACTGCTGGAAGTTCTTCCACTTCCATGGTTTGAAAAAGAGTTTTGTGCAATCCTGAAAACACCTCAGAAACTCCAGGTGACGTGTGTGGAAGGTGCTGATGCCATCCCAGACGTGGGTGACACACTGCAATCAGCACAGTGGGGATGCCCCTTGTTGGCAGAGCTGTCAGGCAGCCTCACACTGCCCCTCCTGCCGGACTGCCACCCTGTCCTGAGACCATGCAGACAGGAGCTGGGGTTGTCTGGGACTTACACACCCACCAGCAGTTGACTCAAGGACAGTCTCCCCACAAGGTATTAGCAACTGATGCAGGATTAACTAATGAACAATACAGCTCTGGCACATCTTAATGTTCTTCTGTGAGTCAATAGGCTGAGCCCTGAAAACATGACAGGAAGCTTTCAATAAATACCAAAGCTGCATTAAAGTAACTCCTCTTGTTGACTGCTCAGTGTTACCAAGAGTTTCTTAGCTTGAGGGCCCCTAAATGCTGCTGCTGCTGCTCTTCCATTTCAGCTGTTCTCAACCAACAGAGAATTAAAGCGACGTTTTTTCCCTTAATGTGGGTTTTATAAAATAAAAACAGTTCTTCAGCCTGAAACCAAAGGAGAATTTTACGCCCCCATTGCTCGTTTCAGATCAGCAGAATGGGCTCCTTTGTGCAGCTGAGTTCAAAGCACAACCCAAAGGCAAATGTTTGCCCTGTAGGAAGATGTTAGGAGCCCAAATGCCAACAGACCAAATGTACTTTGGACTCCCTAAAACACAGCAAGTCCTGCTGCTTTCATCTCCCAGACCTGCGGCGACACTGGATTGCACATGCTGATCCTGCAAGTGCTCAGACAGAGCCCAAATTGACTCCTCTGGGAATCTGTGATGAACATAATTTGCAAAAACAGATCCACTTTACTGAAATTCAAGACAAAACCTGTAATGACTTCAGCCAGTCCATTGTGGTGCTGCAACTGAGCTCCTTAATGTGCTGCTACTGGCAGACAAAACTTCCTCAATAGTCTCAGGCTGCAGCACAGAGTTCAGAGTATCCTGTGCTCTGCATCCATGTCCTGTGGTCCCTGCCTGTGCTCATCTGTTATCAAACTAATATCCCAGATAAATTTACCCAGCAGTTGCTTTAAAGGTCAACTGCAAAGGACAAATTTTATTTGGCTCCGATCCTGACACTGTAGTTCCATGAACCAACCTCCCTGTTTTATCCAAAAGAAAGAGATTTTGATTATCATGTCAGAGGATTAACTGCTTCTGCCTTTATTGATTTGCTAAAAGACCTTTTGGACAAATCATTGGAAGGTTTATCAAAAGGACAGGAACAGCACATCTTTCAGAGAGATGTTTTTTTCCCTCCTTGCTATGGAGTTGATTCAAACATGTTTTCAATGCCACAATTAAAAAAAAAAAAAAAAAAAAGGACCAAGTTTTACAACAGCAACACTAATTGCTCTATCCCCTTCCCAACTGCTGTGGTTCCCATCTCCCATATCACTGCAATCCCACCAGACTCCTAACAGTCCTCCAGGACGAAGAGTAATGTCAAGATTGGATTTATCTGATCTAAGAGGCACTTAGGGAAAATGCACTTTCTCAAAGCCTCTGAAGATTTTCTCTGCATCATGAACAGCAGCACCTTTTCTCTGCTTTGCAAGCCCTGCAAGCACAACACTACAGCACATGCCTCCTGACTTCAGTGCCCTGCGACTAAGCACCAGGACCCAAATTGTCACCAAGTGGAGAGACAAATGTTATTTATGCCCAAGGCATCGAGGCAAAAACCAACTACTCAGCACACACAACACTCTGGCTTTTTCACACACCACCTAATTACAGGAGACATCTCCAGATCTGCAGAGACAACATCCCCAGCTGCACAGCTACCTCTGCCAGAAATCAGGTCAGGCTGTGGGCAGTTTTGTTCCAGGGGAAGCAGGCAGGGAGGGAGATGCAGGAGGAGTGGGCATGCACAGTGCAGTCTGGAATTCTCTGCAATGGAAAAGTGAATCAGCAGCAAAGTCGCAGGAGAGGGGGAGGGAGATCAGAGAGAAAGGGAATCTGCTGTCAGAATCATCCCTCAGGCCTGAGGGCTGAGAGACCAAGGGGTAAATCACCAAAGGGAGGAAGGAAGGGAATGCTATTGAGGGCAATAAGCTGTGGACACCAGAGGGTTAACAGGGATCCTTCCCTGATAAAGGGACTTGGGTCTAACTTCCAGCTGAGTCAGCTGTGGCATATGCACAGCAAACAGAAGAGCATTGCCTACGAAAGGGAAAAAAATAGAGATGTCTTCCAATTAGCACTGCAGAGGAGGAGGGCTCTGGCAGTCCTGCACCCCAGGAGAGGAACAGGGAACAGGTAACTCACCTCTTCCACACTCCATTTGGCCACGTGTTTGGCCGTGAGGCCTGAGACCTCTGGCAAGAGCCTGCAGTGCTGCTCCCAGAAGAGATGGAGGCGGTGGGTCGGGTTAGAGGCCAGGGAAGGCATGAAGATGGACTGGTGGAGGGCCTGCTGGAGATCCAAATCAGGGCCTGGAAAAGGAAAGGAGACAAGTCAGAGCCAGACTTCAAGTAGGAACAATTACAACAAGGCAGGAGGAAGGGTCACAGTCTGGAGAGGAAAGCAGGGCAGGGTGAGCAGACAGCCAGGCAGGGCTACTGCGTGGCACTCTGAGCTTTCAGGGCTTTCTTCCCACCCTCCTGAGCAGGAGAAAGAAGGAAAAAAAAAAAAAGATAAGATTGCCAGGCTAGAGGCTTTCTCGTTAGCTTCTTCCCTGGAAAATGATGTCATGCTGCTAACAGAGAAGATGTTTGCAGCGTTTTATTGACAAGGTGGAGGAGTTCTGGTAACAGCATCTTCGGCTGGAAACTAATGGCACAGCTCCAGCTCCAGCTGTAGCCAGGCTGTGAGCAGCTCCCTGCCTGCCAGCCCAGGGCCTAGAGACTCCCAGCCCAGGAGTGCTGCACGTTACCTCCAGACATCAACTCCCTCCTCATCTGTCAAGTGATGGAAGCTTTAAAGAACCAAAGCAAAAAAAACCCGAGGAGGAAATCACCCCTCCCTAATGAGATCACCGGAGTAGTGCAGAGTCATGGTCCTACAGGGACGTGCCTGGTTATACAACAGGAAGAGAGAGGCAGAGGATGGGAAAAAGCTGGGAAACATTGCTCTGCTTTCCAGCGGTCACGGTGTGCTGCCCCCGAGCCCCCAGCCCTGCTGGCTCTGCAGGCTGCCCGGCGCCATCCCGTGGCAATCACACAGCATTCCCATTTCTCCCTCCTTTGGGAAGGCTCTGGAGGGATGGATGCTGCTTCCCTCTGGCTGCCGCTCGCCTCTGCTCGGCGGCTGTCAGTGGGTTGGGGTGTAAGATCTGTGGGGTGTGCCAGTCACTGCGAGGAAAGCCCAAAGGAAAATAGATGTATGAAGAAAAAGCACATTTCCATGGTTTGCCAGCTCCTTCCCAGCTCCCTGCCAGCCAAAGGGAAAGCAGCACTGGAGGGAAAGCCTGTCCTAAGGGATGGACACCTCACCTCATCTCCACCTCCCTGAAGGACATGGGACAGCATCAAATACATCACATTTCTCACCCTGAGACCAAGGGAGGATTTAGACAAGTAAAGGCTGAGTAAGAACTGCTCAGTTCAGGAGCTCCTGGTGACATCAGGGCACAGACCTCCAGGGAGGGCTGTCCCCCACTCCTCCCCTGCCTGCCCTGGTGGCAGGGGCAGCAGATGACCTTGCCCCCACCCTCCTGCTGCAGGAGGTCCCACTCGTGCCCAAGGTTTCACCCACTGCTGAGTGGGCACTGCTTCCAGCTCAGACCAACTCCTTTCCTCCACTTAGCCCAGATCCTCGTGCTAAGCACCCAAACCACGACCTAAACACATGATTTTCCCTCTGAGAAAGAAGCAGTGATCTAAGAGTTTAAACATAGCTGGGCTAGAAGCTGTGGGTAACAGTGAATTACAGGTCAGTGGATGATTGCAGAGTTTCCCTCCTCTGGTTTCCATCATTGCCTGTAAGGTGAGCACGGAGGGAGAGGGGACAGCTTTCCCTGCCAGCTGCAACTGCAGCTTGGAGCTGGCAGACCTCTCAGCTCTGACTGCAGAACTCAGCACTAGGCAAAAAATGAGTATTAAAAAAGAAGAAAAAAAAAAAAGCTAGGCACCTGTCCCAGTTTGTGCCTGCTTAGCTATTTTTGATTGGAGACTTATTACCATGTTAAATCCTCCTAAAAGCCTGGTCAGCTCAGTTCTCTGAAATGGCTTTTTATAGTAAATCTGAAAGTTAAGCATATGGTTTGCTAAAGTGATAGCAGAAAGCTTCTCTGAAAGCTTAACCTGTCATGTACCAGGAAAAAGAAACAGAAGCATTGTTTTTCCATTTAACTTTTCGTTTTCTTTCTCATCATTAGGAGAACCTTAAAAAAGTCCTGGAATGATTCAGAGTGTATTTTGGAGTCCTCAGGGAGGTCTAAAGAACTTGAACTATCTGCCAGGCTTTGAGAAAATCTCCCTTGACTCTTGTGCTGGCTCTGTCACAGCCTGACACAGGTCACAGGCTGTTTGGGAATGCCACTACAGAGGAGTCTGCAGTGGTACAAGAGCTGGTGCAAACTTGTCTTCTCAGTTAATAAATACAAGGCTTCACTCTACACAGTATTAAACCTTTCACTTCTAAGTAATTTTACCCTTTCTCCTTGTTTTAAAGGAAGAAAAATTACCACTGCCATCACCTCCAGCGTGTGCTTTCTCTTGACTGTGGGATCAAAGGCAGAAAAGCTGTGAAGCTGTGAATGCTCCCCGTGACTGTGGGATTATTGCACATTATGCACACACAGAGAAAAAGGAATCACATTGAACCAACCTTTCCCATTGCTTTCCCGTTTCACCAGCTGGAACTTGATAAAGGCATGTGAGCACCCAAGCCTGAAAGCAGCAATTATACAACATTTCAGAAGACACACAAATGGATTTCATTTCTTCTCTATGCAGAGATTAATGGGATTTAGAGAAACTAAAAACTTTTCCCTCTTAAAAAGCAATAACACTGTTCCATCCCTGACCTCTCTCTGAGCAAAGGGATGGGTTAAATCCATGGCTAGAACTCAGATTTGAGTTTACTGCAGGAAGGAGAGGGTCCAAAATACCAGGAGGCAGGGAAGAGATTTATCATTTCACTCTAGAACCCTCTGCTGCAAATCTATGATCACATTGGGCTGTTCTGAGTTATGATTTACATCTTTATTTCAAACATAGCAGCAGCAGCAAGAAGCAGAAGTGTTAATGCATGAAAATACATGACAAAAATCTGATTTACTTTTTTGGTGTGACTTTGATGTCTGCAGAGGAATCCTCCTCTACCCAGTCTCTCTCTTGATTGCTCTCAGACTGCTCTGACGGGGTGTGAACGCTGCTTTGACACGACTTTTCACTGTCTGGGGCAGATTTTCTGGAAAGACAGACAAATGACAATAGCCAAGCTGCCAACCTCTGCTCCTTTCTCCCACAGGACAGCAAAGCTGGCTGCTCTTTGCAAGTGAGAGCAACAACTACCACCTAGTGGTAGAACCTTCCTCTTCCCCCCTACAAGTACAAAGTGCTTTGTTACTCCTCGGCATGGATTGAGAGAGATTAAGTGAAATAAATCAGCCTCTGTGGACTCAGGCTCTAAGCCCAGCAGCTACAGGAAACCACTGTGCAATGGTGAAATCAAGAGAGTTAAGATTTCTGAATCCTGATACCTCTGCATAACACTGAAGAGTCTCCAAGACCAAGTTTGATGCACAAACTGAGCTGCAGCTGGCCAAGGAAGGACAGGCAGCAGGGTGTTAGCAGAGCTGCATGCTGAATTCAGACCTCCCACTATCAGGAAATGAAATACTTAGATGAATAGAGACATATTACAATTCTAGAATGCTGTTTGTTCTGTGAGAATCCCAAATCTCCTGAGAGAGCTTTATGGTAACAGAGTCTGGTGTGAAAATTAGGAAATGAAGATTCCTCCACAGTTCTGCCATGGGAGGAGGCAAACTTTGGCCATGAAGGTCAATATGGGGAGAGAAACATTCATTCCTTCTTTTCTTCTGGCCAAATAGAGCCATGAAAATGCTATCAACCTAAACAACTTTAAAATATATATAAGCCATCATATACAACAATGACCAAAAGTATTGCTGGAGTTTTCCCTGGTGAAATTGGATTTGTGCAGACTAAAGATGATCTCAATAAAATCCTTCATGTCCTGGTCTGTCCCATGACATATTTAACTGCCTCCTGCACTCCAAGAGCTAGTTTGCTTCAATGCTACTCAATTCCAAGACTTTCATGTAAGAAAACAAACCATCTGAAGGAGCTCGAGTTGTTTGCCAAGTGCTACACACAGAGCCCTCCCCCCGACGGAGCTGACTCCAGAGTGGATTGCAGTTACACTTTAATAGTGCAAAATAACCTTGGCTTGACAGTTTTAGGACAGGAAACGAAGGAAAAGAACATATTTTAAATTGAAACAGCAAGGAAAAAAAATTTATGGAGACAGAATGCAATTTCCTTTGTTGGAATGTGACCAGAGCAGCAGGATTAAGGAATCAAGAAACCTATTAAGGCATACGAGGGTATAAAAGTGCATTGCTCTGTGTTAAGAGTGTCTGGGGCACAGGTCAATACTACAGACAGATGAACTCAATGCTCTGCTGCTTGTCTGCCAATTCTGGTGGTTTTCAGCCTTGTAAAATGGTTCTGCTCCTCAGTACCTGCATGAGAACAGTGTTCAGCTCACCTGGATTGTGGAGAGTCCTCCTGAGAAGACTCCCCTGCTCCCAACAGAAATGGGGCAGGAGTCTCCAGCCTTTTGGCTTTCTGCATGCTGTTCCCAGGGGAAGGTCTCTCCCCACTCAGCCGGTCCTGTAAGGAGTTCTCTCTGTTGAGGTTCACATCAGAGTATGGACAGCCAACTAACCTGTGACAGAGGAACAGAAAAGAGAGAGAGATGATACAGTCATACAGTCTCACCAGCCTCAGGCAGACACAACCATCACAAAGCCAGAAAAAGTGAGGCCACAAACACTCATGGAGATGTTACTTGCCAGTTTTAGGTGGAGGAAAGCAGGGGACTGCATGGCAGAATTAGAAACCAAAGCTGTGTTTGT
>NW_008666620.1:21693-28394 GCF_000695815.1 Acanthisitta chloris | reverse complement strand
TTCCCTGCAGCCTGCTCATCTGAACAACATGTCATGGTACAGGAGAGTTCTGCAACTTTCCCTCTGAAAAATTCAAAGGCCTTTACTACATTATAAACTACCAGAACTTCAGCCCTCCCACCTGAGGTTGTCTTCTGGCTCTTTAAAATATTTACTTGAGAAAAGCCTTCCTTTTTTTCTCCAAGAGCATGTAAGAAATCAAAAGACAAAACATGAGCAAGCACTCCTCACTCTTACACTTTAATAACCTACCCACACTCCCTCTTCATCACTCTGGATGCTGTTCTTGGGTGTATTATTTTACCAAAACACCTCCTTCAGCACTGCTAGAATGTGGAAACTGGAGTGAATGAATCTGTTTGCATTGCAGTTGTGATGATGACACTGGTATAAACATGATGAAGCAGCACATTTAGACACAAGAGGGAGCTGCAATTGCAGGTATAAGTGTCTCCAGAATAAACACAGAGATCTCTTCAGTGCAGTGCAGGTGCTTGTTGCTGCATTAGTGCTATTAACAGCACTCAGGCTCTTACAAGATCTCGTCTACATACGTGTGATGTGTTCCATATCGTGGTCCCCGGACGTGCCCGATCCCGTGGCAACCTGGAGTAGGACACGCTTGTCCCAGTGCTTCCTCTGGATCCTCAGCACCTGGCAATAAGAAACAACAAAGTTACAGAGATTTGCATCTGAAGAGCAGGCTGCACTGAGGAAATTAGCCCACCTGATGTCATCTGTTTACCTAGAGGGACTTGCAGAGCATGGCCAGTTTTGGCACACCAGCCCACGGGATGGACATCAGGGCTGTCTGCATCCACCCAGAAATCAAAGGTACAGTCCCAACCATCAAAATGGATCTGAAAGAAGCACAGGCTTGGTGAGAGACACAGCTAAGGACATGACTCAGCTTTTATGTTAACTTCCCCCTTTGTTTCACCTTGCTCAGCTTGGGGCTGATTCATTCAATCTTTCAGCCAGGCACAATCATCCTCTGTGCTCGGTGTAACTATTTGTATTCCTGCATCTGTGTCTTACAGAACAACCAGATTCTGGTGACACAGTCATAGCACAGGCTCTGCAAGAAACCACAGACCATGGGGTGCTCTAGACTCAAAGCCTAAAGCTATGCAAACACAATTACTTATTGAATTGTTTTGCCAACAGGTTTGGTGAGTTTTACAGTGAACAAGCTACAATTTTCTGCTGAAGAGACTGCAAAAGTTAGCTCAGATCCAGGTCAGGCTAAGAGAGACTGAGGCTCTCTGGATTTTAAGGATTACTGGCTGTGTAGCAAAGGTCCATATGGATGAATATCATGCTACTGGCAAAACTTGGCTTTTGTTTGCAATCCCAGGGATGAGAGTAAGAATCAAGTGCTAACAGGGAGCAAACTCCACTCCTGCCCACACAATCATCCCTCAGGAAGGAGACTTGTGGCCAAGGAGCTTTCATCAGTGCAGCCTCCCCTTCACCTGGCTCATGCTTAACTCCTCAGAAGCCAAAGCACAACAGATTTTTCTGTGCAAAGAATTAAACCCCATTGAAGTGACAAATGCCTACTGGAGGATGAAGCTGCTTCCCAGGGTTTAAATTGCTTTGGGTTTTCCTTTAAGTATGCTAGAGAAAAAAACCCTGTCAGGTGGCTTTCCCCCTTCAGCAGAACACTAATGCTGCCTTCAGTCACACAGGGAAAATACTAAGAGATGGGAAATCACACTGTTGAGTGTTATTTCTAAACAGTTACATGAAAACAGTAGCTAACAACACCAGGAAACTCCATCAGATTTCAGCAGAACAAAGCAACAGAAATCATTCAAGCTGGGCAGGCCTAGAAGCCACATCAGCTTCTAGGCAGTTCTTTGGAGCTCCTGGTCCCACGGGGGTGTTTTTCCTGCACTGCCAATCCCTGTGTTCCTCAGCACAAGGCTCTGCACTCGGGAGCAAGGTCATACCTTGATGCGATGGTCATCTTTGTCAACTATGGTTGCCACTCTTATCAGGATGGGATTTCTCCTGTCCACAGCCTCTACCTTCATGTTCACCTGGAAGCTGTGAGCAGGTCGCTGCAAGAGAGGGTGTAAGCAGAATGCTAAACAGTCTGGGAGTTTAGAGCTGATCACATGCTCTGAGTGATGTCCTCAAGTCTTCACCCACCCCTCAGATGCCTTTGGAGCTTTGGTCCTTGTGCTTTAGAGGTTAAAATCAGAGCTCCCAAGAGGACTGAGCTGTCTGTCTGTCAGCAGGCCCGGAGTACTTGAGAGGCAGCCTGAGCTGTCTCAGCACAGAGAAGCATTTCACAGCCAGGGCACACAGACAAAAGGCCAATACCACCACCAACTCCACCAGCACACAGCCTTCACAGCCTGACCACAAACTTCCCAAACACAGCATGGAGATGATCTTGTCTTAGAGAAGACTGAGAGGGGATCTCATAAATCCATACAAATACCTCCAAGGGGTGTCAGAGGATGGTGCCAGACTCTGTACAGTGGTGCCCAGTGACAGGACAGAAGAACTTCTGTCCATTGAGGGTGGCAGAGTGCTTGGAACAGCTGCCCAGGGAGGGCATGGAGTCTCCCTCTCTGGAAACATTCCAAACCACCTGGACACATTCCTGTTTTACTTGCTCTAGGTGACTCTGTCTTGGCAGGGTGGTTGGATCTCCAGAGGGACAGGGAGGGAGGTTCTCTCCTGAGCTAAGGGCATGAAACTCCAAACCTGCAGTTCTCCTTTTTGGCCATTTCACCTGGACAGAGACATCCATCCATGGGATTTTGGCCACAGGACACACCAGAAACCAGACAATCTAAACTGCTTTAAGTTTTAAGTGCCTTACTGAACTAGCCAACCTTGTCTGACTTCCCTGAGGAAGGAGCCTGAGTGCTAGAGGTCAAAATCCTACCCAGAAGAGGAGCCAGGCTGTTTGCCTAAGCCTTGCTGAAGGGTTGCTGCCTTTAGACATTGGGTCTGCCCAGGGAGGTGGTGGAGTCACCATCCCTGGAGGTGTTCAAGGACAGACTGGACATGGCACTCAGTGCCATGGTCTAGTTGACATAGTGGTGTTAGGTCATAGGTTGGACTTGGATAATCTCAGAGATCTTCTTCAACCTGTGATTCTTTGCACCCACAGCTCATGAATGTTTTTGAATTGACAGGATGGGCTGAAATAGTGGTCTTACAATGAACTGTCTCCTGAGTGTTTGAGTGGAGAGAGTCAGAAATCCAGGCCCAGGATGTGCTCTTTGTGCTGATGACCCAAGTCCTCAGACTACCTAAGACAGCTCTTTAAAACTGTTAAAAACTAATTCAGTGAGAAATGCCTGTTCTGGCTCTCAACCTGTATTTTTATGTACTGATTTCTTGTAATTGCTAGCTGGAATAATAATAATAATTTGTAAAAAAATCAATATCTTTGCCATTTATTTGCACTTCAGTCCAACCTAGAAAAATAATGAGGTTTGATCTCGAAAGAATTCTATTAACTGCTGATATATCAAATACCTTTTTTTTTTTTCTGTCTCATTTTTGAAACACAGTTTTGGATGCTAATTTACACTCTGGAGTTTTATGTGAGGCAGAATTGGTCTTTCTACTCTTCTCTCAAAGTCTGATCCCTGAGAGAGCAGAACAAAGGCTGCAGATGTGTCCATAAAGCAGGAAAGGAGGCAGACAAGGCAGCTCAGCCTCCCTGGGAGGACACTTCACTTTGGAAGAGCCCAGAAAAGGGAGTTCTCAGTACTGAACAGGCTCTCTGGGTGACATTTCTCCCCACATTTTAGATCCCCAAAATCTGAGGGAAGAATGCCATAATGCCAGAATACCAAAGACCTGGGCTGGAGCTCTAAACAGATTTGTAGTTCAATTTCCTTTTGTATCACAAAGCGTTTTATTATCTTTCCAAGCTATTTGTCTCCACAAAATTGCTTCTAGTGTTCCTCTACTGTGCAGCTAACCAACTGCTGCATTCCTGGTATTCTGGAGGTTCCCATCTTCAAGCTCTGTTGGGATTTTAGGAGTGTGGCTCAGGAAAAGGCTGAGCCCATCCTGGGGGCAACAACTAAGTCCTACTGACAGGCTCCACTCCTTATCCTGCCCCGAGGTGCTTCCCATGCTGCAAAGATGCTGTACACCCAGCTCTGGAAAACCTTAATCCAAGGGATATTTTGGAATTCAACTGTGCTGCAGATAAATCCATCTGTGGCCTACAGTTCTCTAAAGAGGCCAAACCAGTCTCTTCTGGTGTCAGGAGTCCCTGACACCTACCTTGCAACCTGTAACAGCCTCCACTGGACACCTGCTGAAATCTAGCAATTATCAAACCTGTCTGGCTGGATTTTTGCCTCCCTTATCTGAGGCCTCCCTGATTGCTTTTCCTCCTCAGTCCCAACGAGCTTACCAACAAGATACAGGGGAGGGCAGCAGGTATTAACCTGCAGCTCCAACCTCAGCAAAAGGAATCAAGACAAGTGTCACGATGGCACAGGAAAGTTTTGGAACATATTGCAAAGTTGAGGAAGGTGAGGCAGCAGTGTGGAAGGGAAAAAATCGATTTGGATGTATTTATAAAGTTATTTTAAAGGTTTTTGTTTTGTTTCTGCTCACAGTGAGCTTCCAGACAAATGCACTATGAGAAATAAAAGCTCACACTCCCAAGGTTGAGAGAAGCACCTGTGGATTGAGTCTGCAGGATGATCTCAGTGCATCCAGCAGGTTGGAAGAGATGCTCTGTCTGCACTTCTTTCTGAGAGGGCACAGCTAGTTCCTCTCCAGAACTAAGATCTGTATTAGAACATGTAAGTCCTCGATAAGAACTTCTCTACTTTATTTCCAGCCACACCAACCAGGGAAATAAGGATTTGCACAACTGCAGGCTGAAAGTATTTGAGAGAGGTTTTTAAAACTTCATGTAGAGGGGAAACCTGATGACTGCACACTTCTCATCTCCCTCAGGCACATCCCTACCCACTCCCTTCCCCATCAAACACCCCCAGCTGCAGACTGATAACCACTTCTGACCCCCACGAAGGGAGAAACTGGGAATGTCTGTTCAACCAGCACTGGACCTGCTCACCCCCAGCTGCAGACTGATAACCACTTCTGACCCCTACAAAGGGAGAAACTGGGAATGTCTGTTCAGCCAGCACCGGTCCTGCCCAGGTGTCAACTGGGAGATTCCCAGTCAGACCTTGAGGACAAGATCAGCTCTTTCTCCTCTCCATGCCCTCTCTGAGGCAAAGTATTGCCCCTCACACATTCCTCTGGAAGCCGCAGTTATCTATGCAGACTGATAACCACTTCTGACCCCTACAAAGGGAGAAACTGGGAATGTCTGTTCAGCCAGCACCGGTCCTGCCCAGGTGTCAACTGGGAGATTCCCAGTCAGACCTTGAGGACAAGATCAGCTCTTTCTCCTCTCCATGCCCTCTCTGAGGCAAAGTATTGCCCCTCACACATTCCTCTGGAAGCCGCAGTTATCTACATGGACTGAAGGCTCTTCCCTTGAAGCAACTAAAAATGCTGAGTCAAAAATCCTTTCCAAGCCAGATTTCCATGGCATTTAAAAAAATCTTGTATTTTGCTGTGTGTTTTATTTTAGCAACACTGAGAGATGATGTTAAACTCAGGCTTGAAGTAAAACCCAGTTTCACCCTCCTGGCATAGACAAGGACTAAATAAAGCCTCTATCAAAAAAAAAATAAAGTGGATAAGAGCCCCTGAGCTTGGACTATCAAAGAAATTCACTCACTAGTTTGAATGCTCTTGCTGGGACTGCTTGGGAATTAGTTTCCTCCAAGTATTTATCCCATGAGAAGGCTTTGGAGTCCTTGTATCCTGAAAAAACACAGAGAATTAACATTTAAGTGAGAAAACCCCACATTTATTGTTACAACCAACAGAAAAGGAGCTGTGTAACACATGGTTAATAAGCTAATTTAGCCCTCACAGTGGATGGTGCTGGAAAGTGTCCTGTCTGTTCTCACCCACCACTTCCAGCACACACAGCAGCACTGCCAGTTTCCCTCCCTGGGCTTTAACCCTGACCTGAAAACCCTGCAGAGCTCATTTCTGTACAGCTTAATCAATGCTTTACTCTTTAGAGAAAGCTGCCAATTAAAGGGTAGTCTGAGCGTTCTGTGCTGTGCATTGGCATCACTAAATTAATTTCCTAATTTATGAACTGTTCTATGTGTGAATGCTGCAGGAGTGTAGAAACTTCTCATCTCCTGCTGCCTGCTCACCTATAGCTAAGTAAAACTAGCAGCCTGCAGAGAAAAGACTCCATGGGTGTGCTGCTCACCACAGTGAGATGTTTCTCCCTGGCAATTACATCTAAGGAACTGCTCCACTTCCCTTCCCTTCCTATTTCAGTAATTTTTACCCTCAGGATTGTTTCGTTTGAGGCAGGAGATTGCAGTGACTAAATGCAGATCACAGTCTGCAAATTGCTGCATGTAAATCCCTCAGCAGAGAGACCAGAACTAGCTGCAGGTTCTGTGGGAGCACAGCAATCCTGACATGGAGCAGAGAACTGCCTGGCATAGCCTGGCTGAACATTCCAGGGACAGGGAACTGCCTGGCACAACCTGGCTGCACATTCCAGGAGCAGGGACAGATGTGGTGCTGCTGAAGAGGAAATGTTTACAACCTCTTTTGCATCTGCAGCAAAGGCACAGAGGCCAATTCTTCCAGTGCAGAGG
>NW_008666620.1:7368-21672 GCF_000695815.1 Acanthisitta chloris | reverse complement strand
CACCGAGTAATTACAGGAATTCTTGCTCCAGGGCTGTCAGTCTAGCAAATGGCAAACTTCATTTTTTTAGGTTTGTTATTTTTAAGGTGAATGAGCACTTCCAAGGCCTGAAAACATCAGTGGTTTTCCTGTACATTCTGTCCTTACTCATTTGCCAACATTCTTTTCATTTACTGCATTCCAGTGCAGCAGAAAGAGATGTGGCTTCAGTTACTCCTTCACTCCCAGAACTTCCATCTCTGAAATCATGACACTGATTCCTCTTTCTAAATTTCATTTCTGAAATGCTGAAAATCCTTCAAAGCTCTTTCCTTTCTGAAATCCAATTCAAGACTAAATCACCATTTTTTGAAAGAACTAGGCAACAACATAAAATTCAGTGGCAAAAAAAAAGTACAAACAATCATATTGTTCAGTCAGGAAAGAGCTCTGAATGCAAACTGGAACTTGCAGCTATGTAGTTATGTGGAAGGTGCAGCTTGCAGGTTTTTTAGCTGAGGCAGGGAGCAAGTCTCAGTTTCCACATACCAGGTGGTGTTGTCAGAGGGGTTCCAGTTTCTTGGCAGTAGCCAACAGGACGGATATAGGGGCTGCTTGCTTCACACCTGAATCAAAGAGGAAAAGTTGGCACCAGTCAGATTCAGAGCAGAAAGAAATGCAGGATTTCAAATGCTGCCTGAGAGGCCTTTGCTGGCTGAGCAGATGCTTTCAGTGGCTGTGATCATGACAAGCATTACCTCGATAGAATGTGTCGTGCCAAGTTTTCAAGGTGTTCAAGCTGCCCCACAAGATAGGGAAATACAAAGAAAACTCATAAAATGGTTTAAGGTTGAAAGAGACCTTAAAGATCATCCAGTTCCACCCACTGCCATGGGCAGGGACACCTTCCACCAGCCCAGGTTGCTCCAAGTCCTGTCCAACCTGGCCTGGAACATTTCCAGGGATGGAGCAGCCACAGCTTCTCTGGGCAACCTGTGCCAGTGCCTCAGCACCCTCAGAGGGGAGAATTTCTTCCTAATCTCTAATCTGAACCTTCCCTCCTTCACTTTAAGGTCATTTCCCTTTGTCCTATCCCTCCAGGGCCCTGTCCAAAGTCTCTCTCAGCTGTCCTGGAGCCCCTTTAGGCACTGGAAGAATGCCTCTTACTTCCAGTGCTTCCCAAGCAGCTCAAGCTAACTCCACTGGTTCTGACCAGCAAACAGGTGGGGAAACTACTGGGCTTACTCTTAGTAAGTAACTAAGTAGTTAACTTAGTAAGTAACACTGCTACTCTGAGTGAAAACCCAGTCATTATTCAGCTGTCTGAAAACTGATTGAAGATTCCAACTCTAGTGCCTGCATTTAGAACATCAGCTATTACCCTTAGTGGAGGAGAGGAATGACCCACAGTGTACTTGCAGACATGTCTCAGAGGTGGAATTTCTTTACCAGTAGTCGTAGCTCTCATCCCAGTTATCGAAATGGATCAGCAGACGATTATCCACTATGTCTGTGATGGTTGCCACACACATCAGCGACGGATTCTTCCTGTCCACTGCCTCGAGTTTCATCCCCAGACGAAAACCAGAGGGTGTGACAGGCTGAGAACAGGACATCAGGAGAGGAAATCAACCACATACTTGGGCAAACCACTGAAATTCCACTTGTAAACTCATTTGCTGGAGGTTGTAACGCCGAAACCAAAAAACCAAAACATACTGTAGTTACTAGGAAGAGGTTTGCAGAGAAGGTTTCCATGTGTTCTGGTAATGGCTGTTACTAGTGCTAAGAAAGAGCTGATATAGGGTAAAAAAAAGCATTTTGAGCTACACCCACCACTAGACTCGCAGGCTGAGACACACAAGCCTTGCAGTGAGGGGTATAGATGAGGGAAATGCCTTGCAGGTCTTGTCTTACTAGGGGAAGAGTTAGGAGAGTCTTCAAGGAAAACTGGTGACTAGGTGGAAGCAGCTGTACCCTGATCCTCCTGGAGTCAGTGCTTGTCCCTCTGCACCATCCAACCCACCACCCATGGGCTGTGTATCATGGGATTGACACAATATGGGAGTGAAGGTGACACAGGAACTGAGGTTAACAACCACAGAGAAAGCACCAGTGGGTGAAGGATGAAAAATACCCAAGATCCATAGCCCCATAATGAATCCCAAGGCACCCATGAGCACACTGCTGGAAAGCAGGAATTATTTTGGAAATGATTCAATGAGAGGAAAGTGACACAAATGTGTTGACTGTAGGGACAGAGCGAAACAGACGTGTGTAATAGATTTAACAAATGGATCAGTAAATCTTTTCCTCCAGCATTAAGGAGGAAAGGAAATACAAATCCTTCCTCTGGACTGGGGGAAGGAAGAAAAATTGTACTAGTTTCCCATTTCAGAAATAAATCACAGCAGGAAGTAGTTTGCATCTGATTGCACCATGGTTGCTCCTCTGGCATGAGCATATTAAATCCACCTAAGTATTCTGGCCAAAGCTCACTTAGCACCTGAGGTAGCTGCAACACCTTTTCTTCCACACCACCACTTACAGTGCTGAGGGTCTTAAAAAGGCTTTTAGGAGCTGCTTGAGCTTTGCAGTTCTTCAAATAGGAAGTCCAATTAAAATCTCCTTCCTTGAAACCTAGGAAGAGAGAGGAGAAGATTGTTTTGCACAGAACATTCTGATGGGTTTTCCAGGAATGGCAATTACCTGGAAGGATAGGAACTTTGCATGCTAACTGCCCTGCTGCAGACCTCAGGGGCTGTGCATTTCAGCTAAACCACCTCTCCCCTTCTCACTATAATGGCCAATCATTAATCTCAACCTTCCTATGCTTCCAGGAAATTGAATGCAGGGAAGAAGTGAGTCCTGAGCCCCAGAGGGACATGCAATAAAGAATTTCTAATCTGACTAACAATGTCAATCATTGGGAATAGCAAAAACAAGCTGCTTTGTTCTTTTGTGAGTCACTCTGCTACTTACACCTCTTCCCTTTAGCCTCTCAGATCGAGTTCCACAATGAAATCACATTAGAAATGAAACATGCAGAGCCAGGACAACTAGTTCTTAGTAGAATTTATGGTTTCTTGTACACCATTCCGTTTTTTTTCCATACCTTTAGGAGGGAGCAGCTTATGGCTTGTTTTTTCACACCAGCCAACAGGATGGATGTCTGAGGAATCAGCATTAGCCCAGAAGTCATAGCACTCTGGGTAACCATCAAAGTGCAGTCGTATCCTGTACCCTTGGACCTACAGTGAGGGAAGCTCTGATTATCACAGGAGCAGAAAGAAAATCACTCACCAAACACTCCTATATTTACATTTCTAGATAGTAGATTAGGTTCTCATTTATTCCTCAAAACTCCAGCTTTATTTTTCCTGTTACTCTCCCAGTTTCCATGCTCTTTTCTCCCTTCAAACAGCTGAACACAAAACAGGTCAGTGTAACCTCCCTGCCCTCCTGTTCCATGCCATGCACACATTGCTGTGTGGCAATATCTGGGGTACAAATGCAGCCCCAGAACTTTAGATTCCACACAACTGAAGCAGCATCAAAGCATTCCGACCTGCTTATATTTACCAAGTCTTAGAGCCTCATTGCATTGTTCATTAGAGGTAATTAATAGCTTTGTAACTCTGAGGCACAAATGCAAAGATCTGACAGGAAGATTTCAGGCAGAGATCCTTCACCACAGAACATCATTCCTTCAGTGTCACCTTGAACTCTCCTGACCATTAATTAACTAAGTACTATTATGCTCACGTTTCTACTTTACATTGGAAAAACTCCTGAATGTATGTGAGACTTTTGGAATCAAAGACAAGAAAAGCAACTACCTCAGCCACTGTGAGAACACAGAACCGAGAGGGGTGCTCAGGATCCAGCCCTTCCAATTTCATTCCAACTTTAAATCCATTTCGGCCTTGTGGGAAGGACTGATACTGTGAGAGGGGAAGAAACATTTGCTTTTAATTCCTAAAGACAAAATCTATTGCAGAGCACTCATCAGACACACTTAAGGCTTCAAATTTTCCGCTCAAGAAGATTCTATCCCCCAGTGACTGCTGCTCTAACAGACAGGTGCAGGCACAGGGATCAATAATGGTACAATCACTGTATTTCACATTCACTTGTTATTCTAATTAATCTCTCAAAAACACCAACCCCTGAGACTGTTGCAATTAGCTATGAACAAATCTCGGAGCAGATGCAGAAATCAGCTCTTCTCAAACACTAAAGAATCCTTTTCCTAGCCCAATGCAGAAACAAAGAGCCAGGAGAGCTATAATCACTGTGTCTGTGTCAGTCCAGATTCCCCCCAAAGGTAACTTGTCATCTTCAAATGGGGAAAGGGCCAAGGCAGGTTTGACCTGGAGCCCAGTTACACATTGGTGGCTTTCATTTATTTGCAGTCTTAATCCAAATGAACCATCTGAAGGATAGTAAAGGCTTCAAAGAAACCTGAGCTGGGATTGCCAATGGTTTGTTGACCCAGTGCAGGACCTGACCTTCCTTCTCAGCTCACTCTGCAAGGACCAACAGCCCTTGGCTCTGAGGAGCTCACTGAGAGCTGAATGCTGAACATGGGCTGGTGATGCTCTGGGGTGCAGAAACAGCTTCACCAAGGCTGAACTTACCCTCTGCCATCTGTGAACATATACAACTTCCACTCTCCCTCCTAACAGTCACTCCCTGAGACATCCACACCATGCCCAGAGCTGACTGACTCGTGGTTTCCCACAGAGGAAGGCTGGAAGGGATGCTGGACAACCACAGATGAGGCACAGGACATATGAAAGACATTAAGCTATTCCTCTCCAACAGTATTTGGAGGTTGCCTAACAGCCCATTTATCCAGACCAAAGCAGATCCAAGCAGTCACTGTTTATTTGTGAGACTCAACCAGCATTTTTCCACCTCCTGGTCTGGGATGAGACTCCCAGGGCAGATGACTATTTCCACAGTGCTTTAGGGCAGGAGGCAAACCCGTGGGGGTTTCACTGCCTGCTTGCACAGGAACAGCTCAGAAATGGCAGTAGCCTGAGGGTGGTCTCCAATCCCACCTCCACCGAGCGAGGAATGCTGTGCTGGTGCCTGAGAAAAACAGAGCAAGACAGTGGAAAAAGCTGCCAACCTCTCGGAACAGTTTTAGGGGAGCAGCTGCCATCCGTTCTTCTTCCAAGTAGGAAACCCAGTTCCATACCTTCTTCTTTCCAGGAAGCACTAATTAATCAAAGACAAAGAGGAAAATGAGTGTTTCTCTCCAGTACCTCCCTCTCTCTGCCCACTCTTCTCCTCCCATACTCCCCCCAGCTGCTTTGCTGTGGTATCCCAAAGGAGGCAGTGTTATCCAGCTTTTGAGGAAAGGCAGGAATTCCAGCAATAGGAAAACCATGCTCATTCCTCATTAAGTGTCAATTTATGGTATCACAGGTCAAATGAATTGTGGCACCAGGATTGCAGCCAAGCTGCCCATGGAAAGGTGCCACTGGGAAGTCTGGGCAAGACAGAGCGACTGAAGATGGTGGAAATTAATTCCTTCTCCTGATATTTCACTGAGGAATAATGGGTTAAACATAAGCTTCAAGCACAGAGAGTGATATAATTGCAGCTGAAATAGACCTAAAATAAATGAAAAACCAAGTGAATTTCTGTTCAGCTCACCAGATTATTTTTTTTAACATATACACGCACATATATTTATAACCTGCTAATAACACAATGCATCTACTAGAGAGGCAGCTCCCAGATGATGAAAACAACTTGGATTCAGTCTAGTAGAACCACAGTCATACACACAGAAAATTACATTTTAAATGCATATTAAACATCTCCCCCAGTTACACCTGCTGCCTCCTTGCAGGTATGGAATATATTTAACCCCGAGTCAATCCATCACATGTTGTTTACAACTTATTTTCTAGTGAGCATTGTAGGCTGTGGCTGTGAAGCTCTCCAAAGCCAATGGAAAAAAGATTCTTATTGTCTTCAGGGAGCTTTGGATCAGGCTGACTCCTTCCAGATCCTCACACAGGCAAATCCAGGATCTTCCTGCTAATACCTCCCAGAGACTGACTGTGCTAAGAGGGTTATGTACCTAATAAGCTATTCTGAAGGTGAAATGAGCTCTCCTGTCCTTTCCTCTGCTGTTTGTTATTATTCACTTTATAATAGCTACTAAATAAAATCTATAAACATTCAAGAAAAGAGACTATGAGCTTAGCTCACCTTGTTTTATTGGTTTAGTGTTTCTGCGGCTTTTCATATTATTTGATTTATTCTTCTCCTAGACACAGATACGTTAAAAAGAAGTTTAGCAAGATTGGTTTTCCCTCCCTCTGATCATCTCACCAACGCAGGTACAACAAGGCTGGAACAGGTAACTAACAGGACTATTAGCCAGCATTACTGTCTCTTGAAAAATCCTGCAAGAACATCAGTAGGGAATGTTACAGAGAGAACTTTGATCTTGTGGTATCCCAAAGTGCTTCACACATTATTTAAGACATGTTGCTGAGGTTCATTTAAGTGTGGCTGCTGAGGAGCAGCACAGGCCCAAAATCTCCATCACAATACAGAGGATTTGCTTTTTGCAGCAGCAGGATTTGCTGCTCACATCAGCAGCCTTACAGGAACACTTCATTTTCCTTTCCCTTTCTTATGCCCATCCATGCCAGGGAATGGATATAGGGAAATCAAAGTCATTGCTGAAGCCCTGAAGGAAGCAGAAGCTTCAAGGAACTACAGTCAGAGATGAACACCCCAGAAAACACAGTGTCCCTGAGTCACACTCCGAGCCTGACTGCTATCCACACTCCTTCTGTGTGCTCTTCAAACTCAGGTTTAATCCTTTGGGCTGTCATTTCTCCAAGCAAAAAAAAAAAAAAAGGCAAAATGTGCAATGCAAAACTTCCTGCTGGACATGCCCCAGAAGGGACAGTGAGGCAGTTTCTAACGAGGAGGAGGAGGAGGAAGAGAAGGGGGAAGAGACAGAATGCAATGACCTCTGAAAACAGCTGTCCTGTAAAACATCTTACAGGCATCACAGGGAAAAGCTGAGCAATAGGATGAGTTAAACTGCTCATGACATCAGAGGTTTCAGCCTGATTACCCACCAACACCTACCCCAGTGGCTCTGCTGTGCAGAATCATGTGCAGGAGGGGAAGAGAAATGGCTCAGGGAGATGCTGTGATTGTGTCAGCAGAGCTCAGGTTTGCACAAAGGGCCCAAAAGGGAATCAGCTGCTTCAGGAAAGTGAAGAAAAGATCAGCTCAGGACTGAGGTACTTGTGTTTCTCCACCATTAATGCAGGTGCCTGGCAGTGCAGGGAATGTACATGCAAGTACCTAATGAAACCCAGTCAAGCTCTGTGGTTTGACACTGATCTCCCATAACAGCACCTGAGTGCAGCTAGATCAAGTATTTTGGAGACAAAATATTTGTGGTTTTGCTCCCGTGAAATACACATAGTGCACAGGGCTATAGCTACACCTGTAAAGTTAAGAGTCTCCAATCCTGACTCTCACCTCTCATGAGCTATCCATTCACCCCTACTGCTGCTCAGAGCTCAGATATTCCCAGCACTGATGGAAATCAGAACCACTCTGGGTACAGAACAACCTCCCTCAGCTCAGTTTGCATTGCACAGGGGGAATCTGAGACAAACAACTGCCCCTGCTTTTCACAGCTTTCTCGAAAGAAAACACAGACAGCCTCACTTACCTCATCTTCATATGCATTTTCCTCCTCATCCTCTGACTCCAGAGGCAGTCTCCTCTTCCTCCGGAGGCGTTTGACAGGTCTGCCAGCCTCAGCCACCTGACAGCCACTGCTGGGAGCAAGATTTCTATTATTTGCCCTGTTTCTGCAACCACCTGGAATGTCTCTGCTATCATTAAACATCCAACATTGAAAACAGGATCAGATGCAAAGTGCAGCACTACTCCTGCAGCATTCCCAGTGCCTCTGGACCTCTCCAGAAGAACGAGGAGGTCTGGGCTGAGAGCCTGAGGAGGCAAATCGTGGCTGCAGGATTTGGTGGATATATAGCACAACACTTGCTCTGAAGAGTTCATTCTGCTCACAGCAACACTGTTCTGTACCACAATGTTCCCTTTAAATACACACCAGGAGGGATATCTGGGGTTTCTTTACCTGTCCCTGTGCTGCTGGGAGCTCGTTTGAGTGCAAAACTTTCCATTCTCAAAGCAATCCATCTGCACACAGGTTTGGGATTCGGAGCAGGGCACACCTTGTCTGGGCACTGTGGAAACAAAGACAAGACAACTATCAAATTAAAATGTTAGAACACTTTTCAGGCAATGAGTTATGTCAAAGTGCTTCACTGAGTGGCCCTCAGGATCCCATAGTGAGGGAGGTAATTCTCATCTCTGCGCTGGCACAGCACCTCATGGAGGAAAAACCCCTTTGATCTGTAATATTTTCATTCTGGAGAAACTCTGTCCCTGTAAAAGTGATGAAGGAGGATATAATCTCAAAGCTGTATCTAGGACACAGTTACAAATCTTATTGTATTTCTTTATTCCTAGCACCAGGAATTTATTCCTTTCTAACAGGAAAGACAAATGTCAAACGAGTCCAACTTGTTCAGATATTTTTAATATAGTTGGTTAAGTTTAAAAGCTTCTGCCTTTATATATACTTTGTACAGAAGAAAATCCCTCATAGGTAGCCCCTAAAACCAGCACATTATTGATGGGACAACAGAAACAATAATTTCCATACCCAGCAAGGGATATCTATTGATCTTTCCTCCGAACGAGAGCATGAAAATGTAAGAAATAACTCCAATATATCATTTCTGTTTACTTTCTCCTACGACTTGAGTTCTTCCTAATGCATATTAATTTGTAATTTCATAAAACACAGCTGTGGTGACACTCAGTGCCAGGCACCTGCACTGTGCTGATGGATAATTTGCCCAAGTAATCTGACATGGAAATCGTGCACGGAGGCTCCTACTCTGCATTAGTGGCACTGCTCGTGGGCACTGGTTTGATCAATCCAGTTCTGAATGCACCATTAAACACTTGAAAAGAAAAAACCACAAAGCTTCACACAACCCAGAACACAGAGTTATGAGTCACTTGGCTGTTTATTTAAAGCCATTCTCAGTCTCCACACTTGGACTCCTCCTGCTAAGCCAACTGATATTTTTCATGTGTATTTGCTCCGTGGGGATGTTGGATGGTCCTGGCTGGATTTGGGCAGACTCACTGCCTACACAACACAGGCCACACATGCCTGATTGTATTACAGCTTAAAGGCCCTGTGCCCTCAGGGACTTAATGATTCCACGAAGGAAAAGACAAACCAGGGAAGACTTGCAAGAACCAAGAGTGCTTGAAGAGCTCTGCTCCATCAGGAGTCACACTGATTCATGGGATATACTTGGAGTAAAAGGGTGTGAAAAATTCTTAGTGCTGAGGTGTCCATGTAAGACTGATGGATTGACATCTGCTCAGCTTGTGCAGCCAAGGAGAAGGACCCAGCAGGGGTGTGAGCCTGTAAGTGAACCTGTGGGTCTTACAGTGAAATTCCAGATGAGAATAGCCAGAAGAAAAGTTCAGGTGCAAAGTCTTCCAACTCAAAACCAGAAATAGTTCCACCAAAATCCTGGGGGAAGCCACCTGAGAGATGCTTGTCCAGGATGGCAACAAGACAAGAGATCATACTCTCCTCATAGAAGAAATTCCCTCCACAAGGATGTAAGAGTTCCAGGATGGAGCTCTGCCTTGACCAGGGATCCAGCACTGCTAAGACAGACCTTACACCAGGGAGCACCAGGTACTGAAACACACACTTCACTTTGACCTGTTTCCTCTATATATGTACAACACTCACCTTCCAAAGCAGGGAGAGAGGCAGTGGAAGTGTGGACAGCAGCAGGAACGATGCTGGGTGGGCTGGCATCTACTCCTAAGGCTGTAAGAGCTTTTATGGCTTCTGCTTCAGGAATGATTTCTAGCAGTCCAAACTCATTAAATAAAGCTGCAGGTAAGAGAAGAAAGCAAGCAAATAAGCAGTAGTAAAAAAGACTAGGAAGGGGGAAAGGAAGGAATAGGATTCCCCAAGGAGCAACTTAGGTATGGCACTAAAAGAAATGGCTGAATATATATTAAAAAGCTTTAAAAATAAGTAACAATAAAAGCATGAAACACCTAACACAACTCTTCTTCAAAATACCATCAACAGGCCCCAAAAGACCTCAGTGCTGCTTTTGGCTGCCAGGGAGGGAAAGTACCACTAACTCCACCTGCTTTGGATGTGCTTCCCTTGTGACTCCAGATGAGCACACCAGGGTAAGCACCCCCAGAAGTGCAGTTTAACCCACAGCTCTGCTTTGCTGTTCAAATTCATCCAGCAAACAATTACATTTATCACAGTTAGGATGAACAACTTGCCCAAAAGCTCAGCACAGGCAGGAATCACCCAGCTGCTGACAGGAGGGTCACATTCCAGTGGGGCTTGTCCCATGCGACCCCCAGCTGGAGCTGGATGGGCTTCAAAGTGCTCAGAGCACAGGGACAGCTGTGCTGTGTAAACACCACAAACATCTGGAGCTGCCACAGGCCAAGTGGTTCTCAACCGGACTTCAATGACACTTGACAGTCTGGTGGGAAATTAGCTTCCCAGAGGAGCAGAGGAATGCAGGGATAGGCAGATTCCTTGACTTCTCTCTCTCTCTGTTGCTGAAGAACATGACACCGAGGAGTAACCAGACTTCCCTCGGGTGATGAGCTCTTCACACAGACCACTGGGGAGTGAAAGCCACAGTGTGGCCATGACCCAAAGGCAGAAGGGACAGCCTCAGGGCCAAACAAACCACTCCTGAATGACCTAGAAATACACTGAACTGAAGCAACAGGCAGTGCAGGTACTGGTGACACACACCAGTATGGCCAGGAACTACAGTATCTAAGCTCCCAGTCCCAGTTACCCCATGTTTTGATCCTTAAGAAACCCTCCATCAGCTGGGGTAGGTGAGTTGATCCTCCCAGAGGTGCTGCCAGCACAGCCATCCCCTGCCCAACAGTCCTGCACACTCACTGCCTGTCCTGCTACTGCACATTACAGGAAATCCAGATGCAAACCCAAAAAAACCCCTCCAGACATCCACAGGACCACTATGGAACAGGAATGATACATGACACATATCAGACTCCTCCTTCAAGCTTAAAATTTCCTTAGGCTATGAAGGAATACTTCATCGTCCAGGTAAAATTACTAAAGTGTGTTCAATAGTATCATGGTGTATCTTTTATCAGTCCTGACCTGCAAATGCAACCAAGCACCAAAACAATAATAATTTAAATTTTAAAAAACACCTTTATTTAGGAGCAAATAGCTGCAAAGATGACTCACTCCCTGATATTCTTTACTGTCTGCAATATGGAACTACTGAACTCTGCAATGCAAGAGGAAAGTCAAAGGTGATTGCATTTGCAAGCTCTGCTCCTAAGTTTTCATTTTAAGCACTTCGTTAGTCTGAGATCTTCCCTCAGCCATCCAGGCTTCACTCAAACATGCTGAACTCTGTTTAAAAGCATCTGCTTCACCTCTGCAGCTCAGCTCCTCGTTGAGCTGAGAAGCACCATCCTCCTTCTACTCCTGCCTGCTTCCTGGGCCCTGGATCCTGCCTCCAGCACCCTATCAAAGCCTTATCCCACATGTTCTTCCCTTCTTCCCTCTTTTTTATCTGAAGTCTGTATTTCTCAAAGCTTCAAAGATGCTGGACTTGCTTCTAAAAGGCTCACTTCCTCCTCTGCAGCCCTGAAGAGACAGAGCACCACATTCATTTCAGCACCAAGAAATGCTAATCGCACGTGGACTGTTTCCTGCAGGATTCCATCTGCTTTAGAGAAGAGACCTAGCACTTCCCTCAAATGCCAGAAGAGCAGCAGCATCCCAGTGCAGATCCCAGGGGCTCCTGCCTATGGCTGCTCAGGACAGCTCAGGGTTTTGAGCAGAAGGTCAGTGGAAAGAGCATCTCCAGAGCTCCATGTGCAGCAGAGCTCACACAGAGCAGAGCTCTCACCGAGCAGAGCTCACTGCTGGCAGAGGGGAAGGTGACAATGTCACCTGTAGGAGCAGATTAGTCTCTGGGGTAGTGACACTCTTGCACATGAATTAACAGTTCTGATTCAGCCCAACCCACTGCAGACAGAGGCCAGAACTTCCCCCTGCAATGACCTGACTGTCCCTGCAGGCAGGTGAGCTGGGGAGGCTCAGCCCAGGCCCCAGAACACATAAATTTGCATTAAAAAAACCCACAAGCATTTTTATTAGCAGTCTCTAATCTGAAGATGAGGCCTGGCTGAGCATGGAGACAGCCTCCAGTTTCATCCTGAGGTACTTCAAGGCAATATCCCTCATTCCTGAGCTCTGGAAATGTTTAACTGCTCCTATCAGGTTTGTATCTTCTTTTACACAAAGCACCTTTGACAATATGAAATCCATACCAACCCTCCAGAAATAATCTGTCCTTCCTGAGAAGTTTTTGAAGGGAATTAAGGAAAAATATATGTCATTGTGCATGCAAGAACTGGAATATAAAAGGAAGAGCAGGGGGGGAAAAAGGATTAAACAGCAAAAGCCCAAGTGTTTGGCATCCTAAGGACAAAGTGCAGGCAGTTATCATGTTCCAGCTGAACATTTCTATTAGACTCACCAACCAAGGTACTCAGAGCTCTTTACTTGATCATCTCTTATAAAACAACAATTACTTGGTGCCTTTCAGCCTAATAAATAACATGGTGCTTGGTTGAGTCCCTGCTATTACGAGGAATCAATAAAGGTGAAGCTGTTTCTGCAAAGGAACATTACTGCTGGTTAAGAGAAAAACTGTGGCAAGACACTTTGGCTCTTTTAAGGAGCAGAAGTTCAAGGACTCAGATTAAACACAGGGCAAAAGTTAGGCCAGTGCAGAACAATAACCCAGAGAAGTCAGTGGATGTAATTCCATGTTTTATAGGAGTGTTAATCACTGATCTCAAAATACTCCAAGGTTTATTTATCCATATTCTCTCATTTGCTGGCAGAAGCATTTTCCTTGTAGCCTAAATGAGGTCCTTCTCAGCCCTTCCCCAGGAGAAGACTTCTCTGCACAAAGGGAGGAGGAGGAGGAGGAGGAGGAAGGGGAAAACTGCTGACACCTGCAGAAGGTGGGGGGGCCTGATTCTGAATGCCTGATGTGATACCAACAATCTGATTTTTCAGAGCTCTCAAGTCCCTTCAGCTCCAATTTACTTCACTTGAAATTGATCTTTTCCTCCCCAAGACTCAGCACTCGCAGCCTTAAGGGCAGTTCTCACGATTCATTTTCAGCCATGAGAAGCACAATCGAATGGAAGAGCTGGAGATCATTTAGGAAACAGTCAACAGACACACTCCTCTAACCCAGAGCCCCACACTTGCGACCATCAGACCTTGGTTCTGATTCACATTGTGGTTGTCCCTGTCATGAATACACAGTACAGATACTCTGCTCTAGTGAGACCCACCTGGAATACTGCACACAGTTCTGGTCTCCTCAACATAAGGGCATGGAACTGTTGGAGCAAGTCCAGAGGAGGCCACGAAGTTGCTAAGAGGACTGGAGCATCTCCCTGTGAGGACAGGCTGAGGGAGTTAGGGCTGTTCAGCCTGGAGAAGAGAAGGTTGTGTGGAGACAGTACAGATACTCTGCTCTAGTGAGACCCACCTGGAATACTGCACACAGTTCTGGTCTCCTCAACATAAGGGCATGGAACTGTTGGAGCAAGTCCAGAGGAGGCCACGAAGTTGCTAAGAGGACTGGAGCATCTCCCTGTGAGGACAGGCTGAGGGAGTTAGGGCTGTTCAGCCTGGAGAAGAGAAGGTTGTGTGGAGACCTCAGAGCAACTTTTTAGTATCTGCCTACAAGGCAAGGAGCCAGAGAGGGACTCTGTGTTAGGAACTGCAGTGATAGGACAAGCGGTAATGGGTTCAAACTGAAGGAGGGAAAGTTTAGATTGGATGTGAGAGAAAAGCTTTTCCCTGCGAGGGTGGTGAGACACTGGCACAGGTTGCCCAGGGAGGCTGTGGCTGCCCCAACCCTGGTGGTGTTCAATCCAGGCTTGAGCAACCTGATCTAGTGAGAAGGTGTCCCTGCCCAGGGCAGGGGGTTGGGACTGGATGATCTGTAAGCTCCATTCCAACCCCTAAATTCTATGATTCTATGACATTTCCAAGAATCTGGAAGATCAAGTCCATAACTTCTCTTAGCAGAAAGCAATCACTTAAAACACTTCCTCCCCTTAGGAACTGATTGAGCAAGAAAC
>NW_008666620.1:0-7346 GCF_000695815.1 Acanthisitta chloris | reverse complement strand
CCTGCAGCTCCAATTCCAGCAGCACAGCTCTTTATGATTATTTTAATTGGGTCACAAGCAGGACAGACCTTTGGAAATGGCAATACCAAATACGTTTGGGTAGCACAGAATAATTCCTGTAGGAGCTCCTCAGCTTCCACTGGGCTATCTGAACTGCAGGTGAAGAAAATCCACAGGCAGTGTCCATGTTCAGATCCACAGAACAGATCCACATCACCACCACAGCTGCAGGGGGAGGCAGGAATTGGACTACCTAAGCCTTATGTTGGTTAGTATTGAACTCTTAATATTTGATGTAGCCTTGTACATCTATAAATGCTGATTTGTAGCCAACGTTTTGATGCCTGTTTCAGCAAGGGTAAAACCATCCCTTTTTAGATGTTATTCTTTGCATTCAGGCTGTAAAAATAAAGAAGGTCAAATCCCAAGACTATTTACAGAGCTCCCTCTGGGAGGAGTTTGGAAGTTACTCGGACAGAAGTAATTAAGTTGGAGAATTTACTTCAAACTGGGCTAGGAAAACTGTCAAAAATCACAGTGTAGAAAATAATCTTGTACTTAACCAGAGAAGAGCTGATACAACAATGGGTCTTTTTCATCTCTGGATTTTATAAATCCAGTAAAACCCATAGCAAAATATAAAAAGGAAATTACTTTTCTTGTAATGCTACTTATCAGTAAGATCTACAATAAAATCAAGATAGCCCAATAAAAGGAAGCAAACAGTGAAATTAAAAGAAGAGCAGAAACTAACTTAAAACATTTTGAGGAGCTGTAGTCAGGCCCAAACATTGCCAACTTGTGACTGCTTTTCATCTTTAGCACGTTAAGGCTCAGAAACACGAAGGCAAAAGAAGAATAAGTAAAACTGAGATGAGTCATTCAGTCCCAGATTCAGATTTATGGAATGATAAATGACTGCCAGGCTGGCAGAGATAACTGGGCCTAATTAATATGCTCCCACCCAGAGCTCTGTGCTTAGTCTTTCCACAGGAAGTCCACAGACAGAGGTCAGAAATACTCAGGGTTTGATCTCTTTTCTGCCACAGAACCACAGTTCAGCCTTGGGAAACCACTTCAGGGTTACTACAGAAAACCAAGCTTGGCTTTTACCCTCCCTCTTGCCTTGGGTAGGAGACCAAAAGGAAGAAAAGAGGCACAAGTTCACACAAACCAACAAAAATCTGAAGGCTAGAGGGGTGGATGTGGGTTCACTCTATTTCTCTAAACACCATCAGAGACACATTTCACCCCAAATCCCATTTCAGGTGCTGCCACGCTGATTTCTGATGACATGAGGATTTCAGTCCCTCCAAATGAGGGGAAATATGAGAAACATAATGGTGCAATAAAAGCAGAGAATGTAAATCAAGTAAGAACATCAAGTTTGCAGCCCTCCTGGCTAAGCTTCCATGTACCAGGAGGCAAAATTCCACTGGAGAAGCAGCTGGCATGAAGAAAATCACCTGATACTGGGCTGTTCTGGGAACAAGCGACTTAAAAATCACCTTTCTTCCCTGAAACAGAGCAGGGAAGGGAGCAGAGCTGGTCATTTCACCCAGAGCAATGTATAAGCACTTCAAACTGGCACTGAGAGCTCTGTGCATCCTCATTCTGCTGTGAGCTCTGGCACAGTGTCTGACACCCACTGTGTGAGCTCTGCCAGGCTCTCCTGTGATGTTAGTGAGCAACCAAGCTGCAATTTCAAGAGAAACACATAAAAACCCTCATGACTTCTTGCAGGGCACAACTAACCTGGTCTCAGGAACTGCTTGGAACACTTAGCAGCTCAGACACAAAGCCACTTGCCTGTCCTTTGCTGTGATGGTGAGTGATGATGCTTTACTCACCCATCAAAACCTATTACTTACCTCAGGCAAGTAATATTTTGCAAGGCTGAACTAATACCATTACCAAAAAAATACACCCCAGCCTCACCTCCAGGAAGCTCATCCGTCAGGGACTGAAATGAACTTTCAGAGCCTGCAATGGAATCGTACCAGTGCCTCAAGAGAAAGTGCAGCAGCCACTGGCAGCACTTAATGGTGTGAAGTGGCTGAAGAGTTTCCTGTCAGGGGAGGGGAAAACAAAGTTGAGGAACCCCAAGCTCCACCTGCTTGTTAGTTACTAAATTAGCAGTACTTCCTGCTAATTTTTTCTCATGGAGAGAAAAATTTTAACTAGAAGTCAAGGAAACATAGAATCATAGAATTAGCTGGGCTGGAACAGACCTCAAGGATCATCATGTCCAACCCTACCATGGTCACTAGACCATGGCACCAAGTGCCACATCCAGTCTCAGCTTGAAAACCTTCAGGGATGGTGAATCCACCACCTCCCTGGGCAGCTCATTCCTCAGGAAAATATTATTCTGATAGATTAGAGGGTCGAGGAAAGGAGAGGGATGCCTTGGGTGTGCAGCAGGAGAAGCAAACACTTAGCTCTGCTGCAGGACCACAAGATAAAGAACTTCGGGTTTTGGGAATTTACTCTCAAATTGTGTTCATTTGTACAAAACAGCTCTTCCAAGCTTACCCCAAGCACACGTTAACACACGGATCATGGGAGGTGCTGTTGTGCTGGGACACAAACAAACAGGCTCTGTGGCAGTGCCACTTCAATCCCTGTAGAAGATCAGACAACAATCTTGTCAGTTTACTCTAACCCAGCAGCTCATCCTCGTCTTAAGCCCAAACCAGCACTGCAGCCCACGAGCTGCTCTCCCTGGGTTTCCTGACACACTTGTGTCAAAACACACAAACACACAGACATTTATTTCAGCTGGCAAAAGCAAAGCACTGGCACAGGCTGTGGCTGCTCCCTGCTAAGAGCCTGTTTCACACAGAGCCCTCTCCCTGCGATGCCAGCCAGTGTTCCAGCATTCCCCATGGAGCACAGGCACAGCACGAGTGCCAGGGGCTCATCCTCACTTCTGCCTGACTGTCCCCACCTGCCATCACAGCACTTTGCTCCCTGTCCCTGTAGGTCTATGTGATACCAGGCAGGCAGTGTGGCAGTAGCCTCTCTCCAACTCTCTCCTCTCCTGCTATGCTGGAGAGCATTTTGACCTATTTCAGCTGCAAAGAGATGCAAAAGAAGGTACAAAACCTACTTCCATGCCCACAGGGTTAAGGCTTTCTGTTCCTCAGTGCAAAGTGAGGAACACAAACACATTGTACTTTCATTTGTACAGCTTTCACTCCACGTGTTTGGTGCTGAGCTGCTTTCCCCTGCTCCCATTTCCTCCTCTGGCTCAGGGGAAGGAACTCAAGTCCTGTGCAGACCTCACACTCACTGGGCTCAGCTGGGAGGCCCAGGGATGTCTCCTCCAGGCCTGACACCATGGAACTGCTGATTCCAACCCCTGGGAGCCACTTGTAACCACTACAACACTTATAGACACTCATGAACATCACCCAGTGCCAAACAGCAACCGCACACCATAAAAACCATCGTGGTCTGCAGGAGTGACCCAAAGGAGAATCGTGGAATCACAGACTAGTTGGGGTTGGAAGGACCTTAAAACTCATCTTGTTCCCCTCCTGCCATGAGCAGGGACACCCTCCACTAGCCCAGGTTGCTCCAAGCCCCATCCAACCTGGCCTGGAACACTCCCAGGGATGGGAATTACTCCCCACCAAGACAGTTCTGCCATTTCTAAATCTGATCTGATTTCTACAACATAAATCCTTTCCATCACTTGTAATCACAACTGTTTTCACTCAAAACTTAATGGATGCACTAAGATTTGTGATTCAAGAGAAAGTCAATTTTGTGGCCACATAAAAACTGCAGTGCTGGGGGAAGTGATTCTTCTAATGGAAAACCCAAGACTTCAGTCACATCACTTACATGCTTAACTAAGGTACAAAGAATTAATTTGGCAATCAAACATGCTCTGAAAGTGGAAGCAGTTACTGAAAACCATCATGAGGAACAGGTCATTGCCCATAATGTTTTGTTGTCCTCCAGCATTTCTGGTGCCTGTAACTGCTGCAGGGTGGGTAAAGGCTCACAGACAAGAGCAATGTCAAACCTGCACGAGTTACTTCGTTTGCCACTTTATACTTTGCTGAATACTCATCATTTTCTGGGCAATAGTTAAGGCTGGTTATGTAAACTCCAAATCACTGGTGTTAAGGGACTAGTTTTAAACCCCGGAACTACCAGTACCTACTCCAGCAGTTGTTCATGTGTCACACTGACACCAGCAATCGTTCCACGCTGAATAATGGACGTCAAGCATTTTGAAAGCAAAGAAGTGCACAGAAAAGATGAAGCAAGCCAAAAAATACAAGGTAGGCTTGTCTTTCAGAGCCACTTGCTGCTGACTTTGAGAGGTGCAGGCAGTGTCTGTGCTCTGCGTGTGTAACTGTGTGACAGGAACTGCAGAATACAGACCAGAAGCTTTGCAGGTTTTTCTTCTGCTTTTGAGATCTCATCTCAGCTTTGCACAGGAAGAGTCACAGACCTGAGCTGAGCTGCCCCACCAACCCACAATCATCCCTGATGGGTTTCACAGAATCATGGAATGGTTTAGGTTGAAGGGACCTTAAATATCATCCCATACCCCCCCCCTGCCATGGGCAGGGACACCTCCCACCAGCCCAGGTTACTCCAAGCCCCATCCAACCTGGCCTGGAACACTCCCAGGGATGGAGCAGCCACAGCTTCTCTGGGCAACCTGTGCCAGTGCCTCAGCACCTCACACGGAACAAATTCTTCCCAATATCCCATCTATCCCTGCCCTCTGTCAGTGGGAAGCCATTCCCTGTTGTCCTGCCACTCCTGATATTCAAACTGTGCAATTCTGATAACAGGATTTAAGGCTCCAAAACCCTTCCCTGCGCAGAGGTAAGGCATGGACTGGCACATGGACACTCCACACCTTTATCCACATCTCCATCATCACCTCTTCATGGGATTCTTGGGGTGTCCTCTGCAGGGCCAGGAGTTAGACCTGATGATCCTTGTAGGTTCCTTCCAGCTCAGGATATTCCATGGTTCTGTGATCTCCACTGCCACCCTGAGAGGATCTGATCCCATATCCCAGTGGTCAGGCTTGCAGCCCACTGCACATCTCACCTCTGGAAGACCACATGGAAAAGGACAAGGGGAACAGGCTGAGGCTTCACCTTCAAATTCACATCCCCCACCACAAATGGAATATATCATCACACCCAGAAGGATTTAGACCAGAAGCTTTGCAGGAAGATACAAGTGAGATAAGGCAGAGCCAGAGCTTTTCCTGCAAATAAACCAACACATTTTTAAGCCCATTATAAAGTAAAATTGCAGATGCTGCTTTAAATAATTCAAGATGCTACTCTCAATCATCAGTTTAAAGCCTTAAAAATTCCAGTAAATAAAGAACTGGTGGTAAAACTGCAGGCACACAGCATGGCTGAGGAAAGGCAAACATCCCTGAGGAAGGAGTGGGTCAGGAATGGTGTGCAGAGCACATCTGGCTGCAACCACTCACCCTCCTGCAGCTTGTGAGGGGAGCAAAACCCCCTAAAATAAGATCAGTTAACTCTGGCCCTGCACAACCTGCCCAGCAGTTGTACCCAGTTGTTCTCAGCAGCTCAAACTCGGCTCTGTTTCCAGCTCAGCACTCACCAGGAACCACAATGGATTTCACCCGTGTTCAGCTTTAATGGGATTATTTGCAGCGTGAGGTGCAATCAATTTTAGGCCAAAACCAATGCACAGAGGCCAAAAACGTCCTCTCTTTTAATTGCATCTGTAATTACTTTATAAGACTACAATCCAGCAAATTACCCTGGAGACTCCCATCAATCGTTATTCCCTATCTTCCATGGCCAGGCAGGAATGTTTGCTGAGGAGAAGGTTGTTCCCAGCCTCAGAAATTGATAATCCAAATAGATTATAGATCACAGAGCAGGGAGGGTTGTATATAATCCATAAATAGATTATAGATCATAGAGCAGAGAAGCAAAACACCCATGAGACCATGACGGGCCGCGGTTAATTGCTGTGTGGGAAGAGAAGTTGGAAGCATCAAACATGTTTCCCCTCCTTTTCCTTCTGTTTTATTACATCATAAAACAGAAACCAGAAAGGTCTTTTACAATTTGGCACCAGATACCAGGGGAAATGTGAGAATATATACCAGAGCTTTTTATCCCTTAATCCCAATTACAGTGTGAGCTTGTTTGTGCTTCCTTCCAAACTCCTCTGGGCTGTAATTGAATAAACTCAGTGTTTTCATGTTCAAAATCTAATCCCATTCCTTGTGGCACCCAAAGTCTATCAGAATGTCCTGCTAACTCTCTCTGGTCACCAAACATCCCTCAAGCTGTCCCACACCGATCCCTTGGAAGGATATTTAGCTCAGGTGGCCAAGAAGGTCAGTGGCATCCTGGCCTGGAGCAGAACAGCGTGGTCAGCAGGACCAGGAGGTGATTCTGCTCCTGGTGAGGCCTCACTTTGAATCCTGTGCTCAGTTCTGGGCCCCTCAGCTCAGGAGGGACATTGAGGGGCTGCAGCAGGTCCAGAGAAGAGCAACGAGGCTGGGGAAGGGACTGGAGCACAAGTGCCATGAGGAGAGGCTAAGAGAGTTGGAATTGTTTAGCCTGGAGAAGAGGAGGCTCAGGGGAGACCTTAGCACCCTCTGCAACTCCCTGACAGGAGGTTGGAGTCAGGTGGGGGTTGGTCTCTTCTCCCAGGCAACCAGCAGCAGGACAAGAGGGCACAGACTCAAGCTCTGCCAGGGGAGGGTTAGGTTGGATATTAGGAAGAGATTTTTTACAGAGAGAGTGCTCAGGCATTGGAATGTGCTGCCCAGGGAGGTGGTGGATTCACCATCCCTGGAGGTTTTCAAGCTGAGACTGGATGTGGCACTTTGTGCCATGGTCTAGTAACCACAGTAGGGTTGGACTTGATGATCTTGGAGGTCTTTTCCAACCCAGTTGATTCTATGATTCTATGATTTATCTGTCACCAGCTTCCCCTCCGCTCACAAATCCCCATTCTATTAGTTCTAGGCTTCTGATTCGCTGCCAGAAAGTTTGATCTGCCTTTTCTTTTTCTTCCCCCTCATGTAAAAATCTTTATTTCCCAATTTAAATCTTTCTGGGTTTGGGAGAAGTCTCAGATTCCTATTGCACTGGATTGATATGTTTGTATATGAACGGATTTATCTACTTTGTGGTTATATTGGATATGGATATTATAAAGGGATTTTTATATATAATCAATATATTGATGTAGATATTCTGAAGGGATTTATATATGCTATTGATACACTGGTATGGAGACTATAAATGTATTTACATATAAAATTGACATATTGAATGTGGATATTATAAATGGATTTATATAGT